>NC_133308.1:27539696-27550343 GCF_012295235.1 Primulina huaijiensis | reverse complement strand
TACTATGATTATTTTATTTATGTTTTTAAGACATCTTTTATTTATATATATACACATATATATATATATGGTCTAATCAGTTAATTAGACTTAATCTTTAATTTAATATTGGATTTAAAAAACTTGGCCGATCCTAAACTCTTAAGTTAAGTATTATGTCATTTGTCTTGTTTACACATGGCACCATGTAATTTAATATCAAAACCCACTAATAATTATACATTTTAAGTTTAGAAATATTTTTATTTCGATTTTATATATTATTCTCTCTTATAAATGTAAATTTTATTTCATAAAATTCCGGATTATATATGGTTCTATTAAAATTTATAAATACTAAGCACGCCTGTCGAAATATAATAAAATATATGAATATCACTTGGTGTTTCTGTATAATGTATTTATAGTTATCAAATAATTGATTGGTATAGTTATAAATTTATTTTAAAATGAAGATTTTCAAAATAACTTGTTTTAGTTGTAATTTTCTATATCTAAAATAACAGATAAATAAATAAAAGAGAAATTTTCAGGAGTTAAAATTATGGAGAAAGATAAAGATTCATGTAGGAGATAGTCGAAAGCAATATTAAGCGCATCATGTTTTGATCATCGATTAGCCAGATTAATTATTATCTGATAATTGTCTTCTTTACAATTTATGATAATAAAATACGTAATCATGAATCTTATGCTAATTGTATGATCAAACTTTTTTTTCTTTTCGGAAAAATAAAGTTTGTGATAATGACGTAAGTCATTCATTAACTCAAACGATATGTTTAGATCGTTATAAAAACTTTAAAATGTTTATATAATTTCGAAAACATTACACGTATTCCAATAACAATATTTCTATCCCGATTTATATAATGGAGCCTTTTTAGAGTTGGCTGATTCAAAAAGTTCAGTGTTCTGCTCCATAAATTGTTGGTTTTTTTTTTTTTAATTAAAAAATTTTAATAACGTAGATGGACCACTTGTAAATGCTCATACTCCAATCCAGCCTTCGATTTTTCATACATGCTAATATGCTACCTAGCTAGCATCTCAACACATAAAATATTAGCGTTATCAATTATTAGAATCATATGTTCCACGGAAAAAAATTTATTCACATGGGGCTAAATGCTATATGCCCTAATATTTCATGCAAATGTGCTTGTGATACAAAATTTTTTTTTTTAATATCAAAGTACGGTATTTGTAATATCCAACAATTTTCGTTTTACAAAAAATTATAGTTAGTGGTGACGGTACAACTCTAATAACATTATTCACTATAAGAACTTCTTTACAAATTGTGCTTTTTATCCAATCTTTATACATCAATTATTTTAAACACTAAGTAAAAATAACAATTTTTGGTTATGTAAAGTTTAATTTTTTACTTTTGATCATGTTAATAATGCATTTGTACTTTTAGTTATGTAATTTACAGTTTTTATTTTGTTTTTAGCCTCTTCTAGTCTGGAGTCCAACTGGCTAGAAATCGCTTATGTGTGGTTGCGATTGTAGACGTGAATTTTTAGAAAATCACGTGATATTCTAAAAAAAAATCACAACATATATGTGAATTTTCTTCCAAAAATTCATGTCAACATTAGTGCCGTCACATAAACAGTTTTTGGCATACGCGATGGACACGGACTCATGTAAAAAAAATTACAAATTACATAACTAAAAATATGAATTAACATGACCGAAAATAAATAAAAGAAAAAGAAAATTACATAACCAAAATATAATTATCTCTACTGATAATTAACTAGTAATTTCGTATACCGTTGTAAATTACTTTAACAAAATTTAAGATTTAAAATATTTATTATGTGTTTGTTAAATAACTATAATAATTTGAATGATAGTTATGGAATTTTCATAAAAATTTATAGAGACACAAAAATAATAACTACCCATTTTATATAATATTTTCTAGTTTATAAAGTTTATTTAAACGAAAGGGAAGGAGTAATATTGATTGGGTTGATAAATATTTAAGTTATAATTTGTATGTTGATTATTTATTATACATTTATCAAATTATTGATAAAAAGTATAATATTAGTTTTCATATATTTATTTATTTATACTATCTAATTTATTTTATAATATTAAATATCTCATTAAAATATTATAATAATTACGATATCATTTATTCATACCATCTCGTCAAAACATCTCTTCATTCTTATTTCTTATAAAATTTGAATTGAACATTTTTTTAAATAATTTCCAGAACAACAAAATTAAATTGAACAATTTTTAAATAATTTCCAAAACAAAGGTTGTTCGACAGTCAGCTCTCTGTTTCCTCTACAACCCACAAACCCAGCTCAAATTATCCGCTCTCAAACCCTAAAATGTCCCGGTCTTTTACCCTCCGCCTTGTCCGCCGCCTCACCACCGCCACGGATTCCGCCTCCAAACCGCTCACTGTTTCCTCTGTCAAAAACAGACTAAAAAAAACATACGACCCTGATCAAGCCCTCAAAATCTACTCCTCTTTCACTGCCGCCGCCAACATTTCCTACGACAACCCCGTCTCTGCTCGCTATGCCCAAGAATCCACCGTCCGCCGTCTTTCCAAATCCCACCGTTTATCCGACATCGAAACCTTTCTCGAATCCCACAAATCCCTCCCTCAAATCACCCAAGAGCCGTTCCTTTCTTCCCTCATTCGCTCCTATGGCATTGCCGGAATGTTTGAAAATGCCTTCAAAACCTACCAGCAAATGACCGATTTAGGAAGCCCTCGATCTGCCATATCGTTCAACGCACTCCTCAAAGCCTGCCTCCATTCCAAGCTCTTTGATCGCGTGCCTGGATGTTTCGATGAGTTCCCTTCAAAGTTTGGATTTTTACCGGATAAATTTTCGTATGGGATACTGATTAAGTCCTACTGCGAGATGGGTTCCCCTGAGAGGGCAATGAGTAAGCTAAATGAGATGGAGGAGAAGGGGATTGAGATTAATGCTGCAACATTTTCTCCAATCTTGCAAGCACTGTACAAGCAAGGGAAAGGCGACGAGGCGGAAAAATTTTGGGATGTTATGGTGACGAAAAAGGGATGCTTGCCTGATGTGGGGTCTTACAATGTGAGGCTGATGCATGTTCAAGATGGGGATCCCGATGCTGTTAAGGGTTTTATTGAGGAAATGAGTGAAGCTGGGATAAAACCTGATACAGTTAGTTATAACTATTTGATTACTTGCTATCTTAGAAATGGGATGATGGATGAAGCCAAGAAGGTGTATGATGACCTCAAGGAGAAAGGGTGTTATCCAAATATGGCCACTTTTAGGACTTTGATATTTAATTTGTGCAAGCACGAGCGTTATGTGATGGGATATAAGGTGTTTAAGAAGAGTGCGAAGGTGTACAAGATACCAGATTTTAATACCCTGAAGTATTTGGCAGAAGGGTTGGTGAAGAACGGGCATACAGAAGAGGTAAAAGATATGATCCGGATAATAAATAAGCGGTACCCCCCTAATATGTTGAAGGCATGGGGAAAGCTCACAGTAGATCTTGGGTTGGTCATTGGTGACACTGAGAAAACCGGTGTTGGTGAGCTAGACAAGGGGGTTCATTCTGATGAGACAGAAAAGGCCAGCAGTACGTGAGTTGTGTCTTAGGAATAATTGAAGAGTGTTGTTGCATGACATTTTCTAAGCCTTCGGCCGCAAGCACGAAACAAGGCTGATGATTCTAGCTCAATACTGGAGAATATATTTGGAACTCAAGTTGTATTTTATGTTGAATTGGAAGAGGCTTGGAACAGCAGAAACATACTTGATGTTCAGTAGTTTCTGTGCTTTGTGCATGTTTTTGCATATCTTTGGTATTTTGAGTGCCTGCTGACTGTTTTTAGGTGCTTACACACTTTGAATAGTTATCCAAAAATTGAGGTTTCAACTTTTTCAATGCCTCGTGTTGTTTCCACCTTATTGATAATTGGGACTTAGAGTAGAAAAGTCTGTAAGACCTTTCTTCCCAATGAATTTGAATTTGATCCTGTGATTTTACATGGACTAATAAAACTGAGATTGGCAAATGGGAACAAATTTCTGTGATCTGTTATGGTACAACGAAGCTTGTTAAGCTTGTCAATACTATAAAGTTGTTTCGTTTCCGTATGCATTTTGAAATTTATGCTGCTTTTTGGCAAATATTTACCTCCATCTACCCGGAAAGTTGCAATATACTTGGGAAGAGTCTGAATTCTTGGTGTTTTGAATTTGATATGTTTTCACTTTGATAAACATTGTGTCGTATCATTCAAGTATAGTTGTGAAATTTGGACAGTGTGATGAAATTATTCTTGTTAAATACAAAACTAGCAGCAGAGAAGAGAAAAGATCAAGGGAGAAAAAAGACAGTGCTAGGTGCAGGGAAAATCTTCTTTTACCTTTCACCACCCTAAGTCGTCTCGAGATTCAGTTTATCTTCAAGTGTCGGCTTTAGCCTATGATTGTTGGCTTTTCCATTTGTTGATTACTTGTGGTAATAGCTTTTTTCTTGAAGAATCTGGAGATGTAGTTGAATGCAATGTTTTGCTTTCAGTGTTCTGAATATTTGAGGTTCGTTTTATTTTTTTGATGAGTGACATAGTTTGTACCCTTTTCTTCCATTGGCATTTTACGGTTTTTAACTTTCGAAACGAACCTGGTAATAAACTCAAAGGTTTGGTCTGAAGTGCCAATTAACCGAATAAGCTCTCATTAGATATATTCGAGATCGATCGTAATTCAAAATTAGAACATTTATCACATATGGTTTCTAATTATCCATATTACATATTGTCTCTCTTCATGTCATCAAATAAATTTACCCAAGCTCGTTAATTTTTCATATTATCCAAATGGAGTTACATATATTCCAAATTAACTAATAACCGGCATGCAGGAGTTGCTTAGTATTCATATGATCGAACGAATGCTGCTCGACTAAAAATTACAGTTGGAGAAAAAATACACCTCCAAGATTTAACTAAAAATTACAGTTGGAGAAAAAATACACCTCCAAGATTTTAAATGGTACAATAGCCGAACGACCAAGTGCAGATCGTTTTCATGGTTATAGCTCATTTATTACTTGTTGATATTGTGTAGTACAAAATAAAGGAATGCAGGAGTTAGTTAGCTCGAGCCAGCGATGCCATGCTCATGCTAAAAGATTTTACCACGTACTTTTTTATTGCATGCCAATACTCAAGTCTTTAACATGCATTTAACTTTTAACGACCCCCACTGTATCAAAGGTAGACATATGGATCACTTACTACCTTGTCTCCTCTGTCTCAACAAACTATTCAGTGGTCAATCAGACATACTGTGAGATATATTCATTTCTTTTTGTCTTGCGGATTTAAAATTTCGATTTTGGGGACAGTTTACAAAAGACACACAAAAAATCGAGATACAAGGGATTCGAATTTGGGTATCTAAAAAGGAAAAAAATAAAGTCACTTCTACTACTTAGATACATGTTCTTTTCAATTATTTGTGGGAGCCATTTAATATATTTTTCTTGATACATAGTAAAAAAATTAAAAAAATTTGGGGGAGACGTGGCCCCGTTCGTGTATGCTAGATCTGCCACGGTCCTAACTTGGGTTTTATTTTGTTTTTTGTCGATCAATTTACTGTCTTAATTTATTTATTAATATGTATTTTTGTCGATTTCAGTCATTTTTCATCGGAAAACTGATGTGACACATGAAAATGTTGACAAAACGGTTAACATTTCTTATGTATCTGATATCATGTCAGGACTTCGGTGAAAAAACTAGAATTTTTTAAAAAAATTTAGTGGGTAAGGTTATGGATGACAAATGCACCCCATTGCCATAATGATGATATCTGGCACATAAAAAATGTTCATCAGCAATAAGACGAGTTTCTCATCTTTATCTCAGTCCCGACGTTATATACGCATCCTCACTTCTAGATAATCAGAAAATCCTCATCCCTAACCCCGCGGAGATTAAATCATCGTCTTTGTCCTTATTTTCGTTCCCACCCCCTTCATATACCCATTAAATTGGCCAATAAATTTTTTTTATTATTGTTAATTATTTTTATTATTGTTATTCATAAAATAATTGTGATTACTATTATCGGTGAGGATTCGAGGATGATGACAATATCTCATACTTGTCCCGATTTATTGTGGGGATTTAAAAAATCTCAAACCATTCCCTTTTCGGGTTTTCTCCGTGAGGCATTATATCCGTGAGAAAAATTGTCACTTTTATTTAAGGTTGTGAATTGACCGATAACTGGACCAAAAAAAAAAGTCAATAGACATGTTACTTTGATGTTCAATTTTTTTCTAATCAAATTTTATTCCTTTTTCGAAGCCACTTTTTCCGTACACTGCCTACTCTCTTTCATTGGTGTTGGATACGACGATAGGAGTTGGAGGTATAAAAAAAATACTTTAAATATGTTAAGATTTATGACATACAAAATAAAATAATTTTGATCAAATTAGATAATATGAGTGTCAATATTCATGCAATTAAATACTTCAAAGATTCATTAAAACTGATTTTAGAATATAATTTGATTCATATTAGGTGTTCATGTCATATTGTCAAATTATGTGTTAAATATGCATGTGATGAACATATGTCTATTGTAATCGAAAATTCAAAGTGCGTGATAAAATATTACGTGAAAGTAGACATGGACATGAATGAAAAACACAAGTTTAATCAAACGGGATTATATTTAAAAAATTTCATCTTCATATTAAAACTATATGGAATTTTTTTTATCACTTGCTCCATACTTTGTTATATTTTTAAGATTTAGTTACTCCATATTACGATAATATTGCGGCAGCGTCTTTAATGTTGACTGACGATTATTAGAATATTTTGAGTAAGTGTGTTTCTTTGTTAGAATTTTGCAACGAACACGAAAAGAAACACCACATATTTAAATGAAAAACTTCTAAATATATTATGATAAAAATAATCACACACGTGATGGAAAAAGATTTCATCATGCTAATGTATATATTTTGTTCAAAATTAGAATAAATTATTTGAGCATAAGCACTTTTTTCTTTAATTTCAAATTCACTTATCAAAATAGTCATTTCAATAAATTTAAACGTGATGAGAGCGGATAAAAATTGGTGCAAGATGCATGAGCAATTTTACTAGGTCGGGTTATGAAAATGATGAGAGATGAGAGCAAAGCGAGATGTGTCCAAACCAGATATTTTTCTCATGAGAAAAGTTGGTGCTGACCTGCAAATACGAAGGTAACCACGTGAATGGGCGCCTGAGATATGTCCGGTGTGACCAATCCGATGCTAAAGTCAGCAGGTGAACGAAAAGAACTAATGTAGCAAGGAGAATGGTGTATAAATGATGTATATTATAGAGGATAAATGATGGGGGCAAGATATATGTCAATGAATCATTTAATATTTAAACAAACCTGATATTTATAAAAAGAAAGTCAATGATGACATTGTTTTCAGTGTCCACTCACTAATTATGACTAAATGGTTGCTCATACCCTGCTTTTCAGACATGCCAAACTGTCTCTTTCTCCTTGTCAAATCCATGCGATTTTGTCACTAATGATTGCCAAGATAAGATATCACATACTTGAGCACTCGAGTGAGGTGCTATTATCGAGGTAATTCCGGTTAGAAATCCATCACCCGAGAACTCGTCCAGAAACCCAAGCTTCTGATAACCCGGAGAGATTATGTCTTGAGCATTCATTTGTCCGGTTATTTGTCGGATTGACCCAAAACACCCATGACTCGGGCCTCTTCGGGGGTTATATTTTTCAATAAAAATAAATTTTTCATTCCAAGAGAGTGTCCGAGTTAGTAGACTAGTTTAGCGTTTTCTGGCGTCAGAAATTCCTTGGCCAATATCCAATATTTTTTCGTACAAGTATGTCACACATACCTTGTAACGCCCCGAAAATTTAAAAGGGCCACGCGAACCACATGCATACAGATTATTAAATTCTTTGTATTTTATTAAATTATTTTAATTGCATAAATTAATTATGTTGTGCATTTTTACATGTTTAAAATATACCTTTCTGCATTGTTGCATTAAAATGTATTTTTAAAGGTTATTCGAGTTGCGATCGAGGAACGGAGACCGAGGGCTGAAAAAAATAGAAAATATTTTATTAAATAATTATTTTTTATTATTTAAAATATTAGCGATGTTTTTTGAAAATAAGGAGTTTTAAGGTGATTTTATACGCCGGGACGTAAATTTTCTCTGTGTTGGTTTTTCAACAAAAATACGAACGTTTTGGCAACCCGGCTAATAAATTCACAAACTTTATTCAACAAAATAATTTTTAATATTTTAATTGAGCACTAATGGGCCTAATTAACCTTTTTAGTGGGTCTAAGCTTGATTAGTGTTTAATTAGATATTTAATATTCAAAACCCACCCCATAACCCTTACTAAACCCCACGCCCCACTTCCCTACAATTCCAAAATTCTCTCCAATCTCTTCCACCAAAACTCTCCAAAAACACACGGCACACACATATTAATTGGAGGAAAGTTCAAAAGTTTGAGGAAAATTCAGCAAGTCTCGCCGCCGTCGTCCCTCGAATCGTCGCAATGTTTTCGTGCGTTAAATACGCAAAAGCACGTCATATTTCTTTCCTTCAACCATCTATCACACCATAGTATTTTATTTAATTGAATTTTGCATGAAAAACAAGTGACTTTTTATTTATTTTTCGTTTATACATGATCATGGATTTTTAAGGCTTGAGTTTTGTTTCAAAATCATGTTTGTATGATGGAAAAGGGACTGCCATGAGTTAGGATATGATCAAGCATGTTTTTACACAAGTTTAGGGTCCTAAGCACTCACACAAAATGCTGCACAAAAAAAAAATAAACAGAAACGTTAAGCTGGAACAAGGGAAGAGGGCGTGAGGTTGTTTTGGGTTTTGTAAGGTGCAGGGTTCGGTTGTTTTGCATGGTCCCTTGGGGCTTGGCCAGGGCTGGCTGGGGCTCAAGTAGGGTTGGGAGAGAGGGCCTGGTGGAGTCCTAGAGGGCTAGGACGCTCGCAGCCAGGCTAGGGAAGAGTCCACGCTGCATAGGACTCTTCCCGTAGGGAGTTGGTGATCGGCCAAGAATTTCAGGGGGGTGGCTCGGTTGAGGGCTGGGCTAGGTGGTCTAGATGGTGCTTTAGGATGGTCCAGTGAGGGTTAGGTAGGGCTGGGCTCGGTGGTAGCCTGGNCTTTGTAGTTCTTAAATCTCGAAATTGACACACATACGAACATACCGAGCCATCTCCCGATTTACTCGAGCCATGCCCGAGCCACCTTGAGCCAAAACCTAGCCAACCCACCTAGGGACCCTCCTGACCAAGCCCAAGCCCCTGAACCAGCCCTGGCTCGCTCAAATACCTACTTAAACTTGCCCCAANCAGAATTTTGGGGCAAGTTTAAGTAGGTATTTGAGCGAGCCAGGGCTGGTTCAGGGGCTTGGGCTTGGTCAGGAGGGTCCCTAGGTGGGTTGGCTAGGTTTTGGCTCAAGGTGGCTCGGGCATGGCTCGAGTAAATCGGGAGATGGCTCGGTATGTTCGTATGTGTGTCAATTTCGAGATTTAAGAACTACAAAGTGAATCCATGGGTCCACGGGGGTGTCTCATGACTTGGAAGGGTAGAATAAATCTTAAAAATGTTATGTTAAAAATTTGGGATCAAAATAACGAGTTTTGAATTAATTCGGGATTTAAACTCATTAATACGTTACATTTAAAGATTAATTTAAAAGTCCTCGTTTCAGGCTAAATAAAAATAAGGAAAAATTCATGTAAGCTTAAATAATTATTTGGGACATGTTAGAGTCAATGGAATTAAGAAAATGTCAAAAACGTGAAATTTTACGTCTAGGGGTAAAACGATCTTTTCACACCTAGAAATTAGTAATCGTCATGACAGTGTCCTGAATGCTGTTTTATGTGATAATATGATTATTTCAAATGTTTATGAATTTTTATGACATGGATTTTAAATGTTTACGATTTATTATGTTAAAATGTTACTTTATAATATTATGATTTAATATGTTAAAATGTTTATTTTAAATGTTTAAGATTTAAATGCATATTTTAAATGTGTATGATGTTGAAATGTTTATTTAAAAGATTTATGGATTTTTATATGTTGAAAGGTTATTTTTAAAATATTTATGGATTTTTTTGAGGAAACGATAACGTTAAAAGATATGTTGCATGCTTGTTTTTGAAAAGAAAAGGATATTAAATGTATGATTTTTATAAAGTGATGATAATATGAAACGTTGAAGGAAGTGAAGTAATTGTGACTAATACGATGATATGTTGGAAATGTCGTGAGGGTCATGGTCCCAGTGGGAGCCCGACGATCGTGTTTCCTTGGATACGGATATGTATATGTATACGATAATATGTTAATACGTAAGGCCAAGGCCCAGTTGACAGGTGAGAGTGTTGCTGGTGTCGCCGCCGCCCAGTACTGTGGTTACATGTAGATGGATCCATCGCCCAACACGTAGACGTAGACGTAGATGAACACGAAAGTCACAATTAACGATCTGAATTCAACGAAAAGAAAAAAGAATATGTATATGTTGATGATAATATGAA
>NC_133308.1:27456282-27539541 GCF_012295235.1 Primulina huaijiensis | reverse complement strand
GTATATGTTGATGATAATATGAATACGTATATGTTGATGATGATATGAAAACGTTTATGCAAAAGTTTATGATAAATGTTATGAAAATGTTTATGTTTAAAGATGATGCATCATTATGAAAATGTTTTCCTTTAAAGTTTATGCATCATGAAAATATTTTTGAAAACGTTTATGGTTAAAGTTTATGCATCTTCATAGAAACGATATTTTAAGTACAAGTATTTTTCACTGTTGCATGTGATCTGTATTACGTATTATTTGTTATCAAGGATATGACGTGTTGAGTCTTTAGACTCACTAGATGTGATTGATGCAGGTGCTATTGATTATGAATATGTTAATGGAGTCTTGATGGTTGACTTTGCTGGACTGAAGGTGCACATAACCCGAGGACCGACGCTAGTTTTTCGCACTAGTTATGATTTATGATTTTATGTTATGTTAAGAATATTTTTATGACTTTTAATTATTTATGAGTGGTTTTTGAGAGGTTATAGTATGAGCTATTTCCTTTGATTTTCAAATGTTAGTTGGTTAATTTATTTTTAAAATGATGTCAAAATATTTTATGGTTCGGCCGAATGCTAAGTGAAGTTTTAAAAAAAAAATTTATAGCACGTTTTAAGAAAACGATTAAGCAGACGTTTCATACCTTGTCCAATTCAATTTATATAACTAACATGATATATCTAAAAATTTATCAAATACACGTCGAATCATCATGTGCTTTAAATTTGTGGAGGACACATATATACTACATGACAAATTTGAGCAGGACTATCATAAAATATTCTCACGGAAAACAATCCATGAAAACTTTTCTTTTTTAAAAAATAATAATAATAAAAAGTGAAAATTCATCTTTTTTAAAATCCCAATTAAAATCGATGCCAGTTCCACTCAGGATCAGCCAAGTATTGCTTTGCTCTATCATGTCAAATGAAAACCAATCGGTGTAGCCTTTTCCCGACTTTTGGCCTTTTCTCCATATAAATTATTCTTCTCCAAAACGTACGTACCAAATGTTAAAAAGCTTATATATATATATATATATATATATATATATATACACACACACACACACACACACACACAGAAAATGTTAAAACCATTTAATATTACTTAAAATAAATTCCTTTCAAAAAAAAATTTACTTAAAATAAATTATTCTACATGTCTATTGTATAACGATAACGATGAAAAAATCGAATCAAAACCCCATAAAAATTTTTCTAAAAAAAAATTCAAATGTAATTCAATTGACATTTTATCTTGAATAAATCCCATATCTTGTAGGGAAATATCTCAAAGGACTCAACAATCAAAAGTCGTGCAAAAATATTGGTAGAAATGTAAATTCAAGGCAAAAACTTGTGTGAGACGGTCTTACGTGTCGTATTTTGTGAGACAGATATCTTATTTGGGTCATCCATGGAAAAATATTACTTTTTATTGTAAATATCGATAGGATTGACATGTCTCACAGACCGGCTCACAAGAGACCTGCTCAAATCTCAAATATTGACTATCGGGTAAATAGTGTGAATATTAATGAAATGGTAAGAGAGAATCTCTGATAGCGTGAGGATGGGGTAAATCTTTGCCATTTCTAGCAAACGTACCCATCGATTTACAGCACAATACAATCCCAAGAAACGTACACCCAAAATCCAGTTTGTAAAAAGAAAACAAATTTCATACGTACGTTCTGAATGAGTTTGGTTAATAACTTCCCTCGAAATTTTAAATCTCATGCACATTTTTTTAAATAATTCTAAAATTAACTATTTCTCATTTTACTTTTGTTTTTATTTAAGAAAAGGCAATATAATTTTATTTGGATTCTGAGAAATAACAAATGATAACTTGTTACAGATAAATGGAGTAAAATCATACATCTATTTTTAGCGTGACATATTATTTATACAGTATGAGTGTACGATGTGAGACCAAAACTTTTTCTATGAAAAATGATTTTTAAAAAAAAGAATAATAAATTATTCTTTGACAATATAAATAATCAAAATTGCAAAGAGAACGGAAATTGCGTTTTTTTCTATCAAACATCATTTTATAAAGTAACAACATTGTTTTGTTAATTTGAGCAACATGCATGATGCATGGAAATGTGTCGACGAATGCGAAATCAAATCAAATAATTTTGAATAAAAGCAAATTCCGATGTGATATTGCACAAATATGAATAATCTCGAGTCTGCAAATCGCTTTGACGATTGAGGCATTCATTGTATATGTATATGATGCATAAATATAGATATAACAAATAAATATATCTATATTATTAATACTTTTATATAAAATAGTATATCAAAAATTGATATTTTAAAATGTAGGGGCAAGAAAACTAATTTAGTAGTGCATATAAATGCTTAAAATATTATTATGACATTTTTTTTTTTACAAATTTGCAAAAGTTTGTAAATGGAAATTTTATAATTACTTTTTAAAATAAGTTGTAAACACTAATTATTTATATTTAATTGCATAAAGTATCCCATGATGTATTTATTTTGAGCTGGTTATTAAATTTAAAATTTGTAATAGAATTATATTTTTAAATTATAATGCTTTAATTCCTTGGCTTTTCGGAGAGTTTCTTTTAAGACAGCAAATTATTTTCAAAATTTTTTATATAACTATTATTTTTTTTTGAAAAAAAAAACTCAATAACTGTATAAAAATTCAAAAAAAAAAGAGGTTATGATTCAATATATATTTGTTGAAAATATATGCCAAAGATATTTCAATTTTATTTCAAATGGGTGAATTAATATTGTGAATAACATATGATAACTTGGTATATAATAATAAATACTGAAACAAGATAAGTACACATAGATGGATAAAAGAAAAATATGATGAACATCTAAAAATTAATCTTCCGATGGTTAATTAAAGGGACCCGAATGTGGAATTAAACCCGCCGGAGAGTACTACCGGAGAAAATTTTTGAACCTTCTGCAGAAAAAATGACATCCCAGATTTCATAAAAAGCTTGAATGATGATTCCGTGGTAATGTCGGGAATTCAGCGACAGGAAACACTGCAGCAGCTGCTCCAAATCTTGGTGTTCGAACATCTGCTTCTCCACAATCATGTCTATCATTGAATTCTTGAAATCCTCGTACGGATTCTCGGACCTCTTCAAGATCGCCAAGCTTTCCTTGATTTTTCCGTCGACGATGCACGGTGTCAGTTTCATGAACATCGACAGCCTCGCTGGAATTTCATCCTCTGACGCCGGGTTTAAAACCGGACGTTTCGTAGCTTTGGAGAGTTTCCTTTTGTATTCAGGGGAATTTGTTGTCGAGTTTTGGGTCTTTCGGATGTGATTTAATGGGAAATGAGGATTGAATTCTGAGGAAGAGTCGGTGGACAGAGTTAAGGAAGAGGAGAAGAGAGTTTCTGTCTCCTCGTGTCCGCCGCCTCCTCCTCGGCAGCATTCGCAGCTAAGCCACCCACTATCACCTGAAGAGGTGCTGTTGCGAACCCTTCTAGTGACGTTCCGCTTGTTCCTCTTCGCGCGTCTTTTCTTCTTCTCCGCCGCGGGTTGCCGCAGCGGAGGAGGATTCGCAAACGTAAAGTCGTCGTCTTCGGATTCGCCGCGGGAGGCGGATGAGTTGTACATTTTCCGGCGAGGTTTGGATTCTTGGCAGACGTTAGCGACCACGTTGCGTTTCTCTTCCTTCTCCCACTTGAATTGCTCCGGACAACTCGCCACCGTAATCTCTTTGTCCAAAGCTTTCGTATTGTCAGATAAACAACCGCCGGTGGAGCTGTGGCGGCGGTTTGGGCGTTTGGCGTTGACCTGGGAGAGGCGGGAGAATGAAGGGACAGGATCTTGCGGGAGATTGAAAGGGTCTTTCGAACGGCAGGATTGCAAAGTGGTAGCGATTGCTCTGCAGATCCTGAGCTTGAGTCGTTTCGCCATTGTCGCTGTGCAAATGGAGAAGGAAGGTGACATGCGTTTATATAGACCGATATACACGGTACACCTGCAAAGGGGAAATACTTTCTTGGCTTTTTCACCTTTTCTTTTAATTTTCAATGTACCATTTCATATAGCATAAATTTGGACTCTAATAATTATAATCGTTAAAAATTGTTAGGCTCAGCTCGACTCGTCACATAAAATAGATGGATTGTGACGTAGATGATACGATCCAAATCAATCTGTCTCAACAAATAAAATAAAATAGATAAATCGAGTTGAGTAATTTCACATCCAACGTTTTGACATGTATATTGATAATAAGAACTTAATACCCTCTTCTATGCTATATCTAAATTTGTTATGTAATTTCGTAAGAAAATGTTTTTTAAAATTTAATATATGATGATAGGATTACGTAAATATAATGGAGCGCACACATGATGTGATGATATACTTTGGTCGATAAATTATATTCAAGGGAAACATTTTATAGGATGCTAATTTTGTTTTGAAAGACCCTTCGGCTAAAATGTGTATATTTTTCTATATCATTCTTTTTATTTTGGGAATTTTAGTTTTGGCATAAATTCATTTATAGATGATCGAAATGATTAAAAAAAAAAAAACGACCTTTCAGAAATTATAATTATGGAATTAATGTGTTGGAGCTGTACGAAGTAGCGAAAGGCAACAGCTGCACATGAACAGAATCACTACAATTTACAGGTTGGTGGCCTCGAATTGGGACAACATTTGGAGGAAACATATGGGGCTATGACATTTCATTTTGCCGTCTTCTTTAAAATTATAAAATTTTGGTTGGAAGCATTTTTCGAGCATAAAAATAAAACTAAATATTATTGTTTTTTTTGTCGAAAATGTTATTTTTTTTATTTCATATGTCTTAAGACATAATTATTAATTTTAATTAATTTTATTAAAAATATTTTATTACTTTATATCATATAAAAAAATATTATTTACATTCCAAAAAATATTAATAGAATATTACTTTTATTATTATTTCAAACAAATCATTTTCATAAATCATTAGAGTTATATTTCGAACTGACATACCACACTAGATTCAGTTCCACAGTGAAGTAGGATAGGTACAAAAGGGGGATCCAGGGAAACATAGTCACTGTAAATGCAATTGTATTTGTATCAAATAATGGGACCACAGAAAGATTTTCAAAAATTCATTAAAATCACTTGACCAACACAATCTTAATAATTACATTAAATAAATAACACCCCCACCCCCCCGCCAACACCCACCCATCCACACACACACACACAAACCCTATACCATGCCCACGATCTCTAATTTCCTTCAAATTTCTCCATTCATTCTTCAAGAATGACAGTATGGGATGGTGTTTATCTATAGATGACACTCATTCCGCAGGCTAAAACTCAACTGCTATGAGCAGATCAGTCGTTACAGCAACTATAATAATAATAATTATGATACTATAATCTACGGACCGGAACGAAAGAAATGGTAACAAAACTTTTACACAAATCAAAAGAATGATGTGATGTTTACTCTTAAACCATATAGTAACATGGTGATCACAAAATGATCAAAAGAAAAAAAACAAAACGACGCCTAACTAAAAGAAAAACTATCTGTGTTGAAAAAATAAAAAAAAATAATGAGAACTAAGAACCATATTTCCTCAAATTAGGTATGTAACAGACTGTTGAACAAGGCTGATTGTATATGCAAAGAAACAACTATCAGGCTCTGATCTTCCATGTTTTCCAAGTCACGATTTACGTTATGCAGATGTGTGCTCAGCTTCCTTTCGATACAAATTTTGCAATTTCTGAACATGTAAAGAGAAAATGGTCTATGTATGGAGTATGAACATAAAGTATGTTAATGAATATCGAAGCAGCGTATCTAACGATTTATTTTAATCTCATTTCACCACCTGTTCTTTCCATAGGTATTATAAACTGCTTAAGTAATGAAATGATATTTTATAGGATAATATTTCGACAAGTTATAGAAGAAACTCCACATCATAGTAAAGCAACTTTTAAAATAGTTCGCATATACATGTGGTGAAGAGTGCTCTGACCTTGAGCAACAATCAAAACTCACCATCGAGCATTATGAAAGAAAGATTATCTCTTAATGATATGGTGGTCTGGTTGGTTTCCTCACAATGGTAGTAGTGTGGTGGATTTGTAGTTTTCAATGCCATTAAAGAGATGAAGGTAAGTTGCCAGGTCATTATCATTCCTTGTACGTCAAGCAGCAGGATTCTCAAACTGCGGTACTTTTTGTCTATGTAGATGACACAATAATGGAAATGACAGGCTTCTAACACAGAGTTAGAAGTATCTTTTGGGTATAGAAACGATTAGGTCCAAAGTAGCCATTTTTCTGAACCAAAGGAAATACACGATTACCTTGTTTCTGAATCTGAGGTCTTAGGTGTAGCTCTGCTGATGCCGGCAGAAGGATTCTGCTAGCATCAACGGTACAAGTCAATTGTCGATCTGGCAACGTGGCCAGATTTTGGACATTTGAGGCGGCAGAAGGTAATTTCATTCTGACAGCCCAAATTTCCTGGTTAGGTACTAAGTCATTTGGCACACCAGTAGAGCATAATTTAAGGTTTGCTACTCAGCATTATGGAGAACACAATCAGATTAACAGTTACCATGTAAACTCTAGATACCATTGGGAGAAAGGAAAAAATATTCCATATTATATACAGATATTAAGCTTTATATGGCAAAAGATGAAGTTCCCGCCTCATATGCTCGTTTTATTCTTTTCCCCACATAAAGACCGAAAGACAAAAGCTTAAGTTGCACCTTATATGCTGAGCTGGCAAAGTAGACACGAGGATGGATATGATACAATGGTATGGAGCTTGTGTCTTATGTTCCAGATTTTGAGCCATACCAAACTAGACACCGTTAAAGCCAGTTTTAAAAAAGTTGGAGACATCGGAGATGACATGGTTGTGTCCTACAAGGTTAGGCAAGCCATGGATGTTAAAAACCAATATTTGGAACTTACTCATCAGCCCACGGGGAGTTCTTGGTCTTATGAAGGCAATCAATTTCCTTAAAAACACTCACCAACTCACAAGGTTTTCTCAACAACATGCAGTCAAAGATTCATAGATAAACCAATGGTTCTTCGAGGTAACATCAAGCTCATGAGAAATTAATTGATGAAAACAACCAGTTTGCACGCAGTAATAAAGCCCCTAGTACCTCGCTCTTCCCCCACAATCAGGCATATTAATATTGAACCTTAGGATGCTGCTAAGGAGCCTGAATAAGTAGGTGATATTGGTAAAATTTCACTCACTCCATAATCAAGTTCAATAAATGCAAACCCTGCATTCCGCAAACACTACCGTATTTGATTTGAAGCTAGCTAGCCATATTTAAATCAGCCATTACAAAAAGACCCAGAGTAAATTAAAACCAAGCTAAGGAGATTAACTGACCAAAGATATAGAAGATTCTAGAGGAGGAGGGTCAAGCTTGATGTAGAGCGCGGACATCCTAGCGATCTCCGAAACGGCAGCATTTCGAACTTCAGGCACCTCGCTAGTCAAATCCTCGTAAGCGGCCACGAAGGCCTCTTGCCAAAATCCAGCCAATCTGATCCGTTGACTGTTGGTGTACTCATCCCACATGCGCTTCACCATTTTCTCCCTCTCCTCCAAATCCTGGCACACAGGAACAAATAAAAAACCAAACTTAACTTAAACCCTCAATCGCAACTAAGGCATCTACAAACATATGAAACGGGAAAATCGACAATACAAGGACATCGAGATCATCAGTGGAAGCGAAATGGTAGTCATCGGCAACATGATTGAGATTCCCGGCGGACCACCGGAGAGAGACGGTCCCGGTGACCATTGACCATAATGCTAGCAATATAATTGCTGCGAGAGCCCAAAACTTGTACCGTCCGCGTCCGAAAACGCCGACGGAACTCGGCGGATGGTCCTGCTTCGGAATCCCCGAGGACGATGACGATACAATCGATGAAGATGTGGGCGTTGAAATTGGCAATGCGTCATCATCCCTCATATCTTCCCGATCAAATCCAACGAAAAAGGGTCCACGACAGAGATTACGAATGCAGAAAATGAAGATTCATGCGAAGATCGTTGGATTTTGCAACGATTGAATGATTTCTGGAATTGGGAAGAATGGATAGATCCAGTGGGGGATTTTATGTAATGCAGTGGGCCAACACCATGAAAATGGATCTTTTTCGTTAGACTTTTGGGCCACTTGATATTACCCGATTCAGACTTTATTCTTGCCATCGGGGCCCTAAAAAGCTATCACAATATCTTGTAAATAAATTTTTTTCTAAAAAAATTTCATGGTTTTTTTTTAAAAAACTTTATGCAGTTAAATCATAATTTTACAAATAATATTTGGCATGCAAATTACATAAGAAATTTTTACACTAAATTTTGCAAAATTAGTGTTGCACGTATCCAATATGGATGATTCTATGTTATACTCAGAGATCTACTTATAATATTTTATTACACGATTTGTTTTCGCGAACATCTGAATAAAAAATAAATCATTTAAGATCATTCAATACTTTCTATTTGATACAAGATGTTCGCATTGTACTTACTATATTTGAGATATAAGAAAAAAGAAAACACAATTTTTATATTTGAGATATAAAGACATGAAAATTGACCTAATTATGATTTTGGTCATTTAACTAGCTAATTTTTAGTCTAATTTTGTTCGCTAATTCGACATATTTTTACAATTTAAGCTCGTTTTCATCTGTACTGTTGATGCGACACAGTACTACATCATAAATGATTGTCATTACACCAATACTTCGATCGAAAAGAGAACTAATATTGTCAATCGAACTAAAAATTAAAATTTGACAAATTAGAAGAGATTAGAAGAGATAATCACAATCAAGCCAAATTACAGAAACAAACATGAAAAATATTTAAAATAACACATGCTTACTCAATCAATGGTATAGTCAGTATAGTTGCTATAATTGGATTGCATTCATGACAATGTAAAAAAATTCAAATATGATATAAATTTGATAGCATCCTTTTCAATAAATATAATGATATATCAAAGTTTTAAATAGTTATCGAATGATTAAGAGTTTTGGTATCTTTCATAGAGACGGATCAAAAGGATCCCTAATCATATGCCCAAAAACCCATCAATTAATCATACTCGGCATCACTAACATCTTCCATCATTTATATACTTGCATCATTGCTTTTCTTTTGAAAACTGAGCGAGAAGGGCTTGGTATATTTTCAACTACTCAAACAACTACCCATGTCACAGTATCGAATTAAACGAACATATAACCACATTCAGTTGTATTATCTTAAACATAAATACATATATGACGAAAAAACAATCAATTTGGTTGAAAGATCTCAATGTATAAATCCCCAAATTCTATTCAGTTCTCAAGAAATCACAAGCATAATACTCGGAATTGTGGAAGCTTATCCGGATCCATGTTTTTGCATTGCGACTATAATATGTTCTATAATTAAACAATATTGATTATTTCTAATTTAGTCCTTCAACAAATCAGAGATATCATATATGATATTAACACAATAATATCGTTACAATTAAACACTAAGTTCATTCTTATTCTAGATTAGATCACGCCAGTTTATGACATTTAAACATTTATAATTACAATCATGACCCTTAAAATTCCAACAATATCTCACTTGGTCATATGTGTAATTTTATAAATGTGTTAAACTTAATGAGATCAGAACTTTGTTATCATAATCATAGGATTTCTCAAACAATCTCGTCCACTAATCATATCGACATAGGATCAATGTAGTATTTGTTGTATCTACCACAACTAAACCATCTATGTCACGTATATCAATACAATTAAATGACATATATCAATCACGAACATGTGACATAAAAATCACATGCAAGATGATTTATTCATGTTAATTTTCAATGGGTCATTTATCAAAATGAAATCAAAACTTTAACCTCAATTAGACAAAGTGTAAAGTAAACAACAATGAACTTTATTTCTACATAAAATATCCAAATACATAAGTTTGAATAACATAATTAAATATAACATGTATAACACAAACTCTCAATATATCTAGACTTCATCAAACTAAATAACATTTATACGAGTAGTGTGCTCGCCTTTCGTAAAAAAATCTGATATCATGAAGTTTGTACATATATCTTATATGGAAATATGTTCATTTTGTACTTTCTTATCACAAGTATATGCTAATAATTATTGTTGGAAAATAATATTATACAGTTCCAAAGTTAATTTACTCATTTAGCTACATTAAAGACATTACTGTAACAACCATCTTTGATCATTTCGAATGGGATTTACTTTATACTATCTTTGGAGTAATACTACTTCCAAAGCATAGATCCAATGACCGAAAACAGACCACATCTATATTTTCACATAGTACATTGCATCATAAAAAAAAATAGGCGATTCTCTCTTTTGTTCATTGGATTTATCTGGGAGTACTACCCAATAGAATCAAAGCAACCCTCAAAATTCATAATAATTGTGTGCATAACCATAATTCATGTTTCCGTATTGTTAAAACGGCCCCAACCAGATATTGCTTGTCACAGAGCAAACTGCTCGAGTAAAATATATAAACAAAACTGTCCCGGGCCGGCAGACACAATTACAATACATTAAGCGATCAAATTTTCATTTCCATGAAACTGTGAACAAAGAAAAAAATCCAAAAAAAAAAAAAAACGATGATTTCACAAATCACGTGAGGGGAAGATTAGACCATCTTCTCTTCATTTCAGTTTTCCATCTAACTTCCTTGAATTTTCCATCCATCCCATAATCCCTTTCCATGACAAGGTTGATCCCTTCATCTGAATACCAACCAACGCCAATACACAGAATTCCATCTTCCTTTACATCGACATAGGCGGTAATGCCTCCCGGCAGCCATAGAACAGCAACATCCTGCATGTCCAGCATTTCTTCTTCACCAAAGTACACGAGGTTTTCCGGGGAGGTTCTCTTTTTTAGGTTTTCCATGCAGAGATACACATAAGGCGTGTCGTCGGTTTCTTGTATTGGTATCTCCTCATTGTATATCGGTGTGGCACTTATTTCAAATACTTTCCAGGATCCGATCAGTTGTGAGGGTTGGACTCTTTTCCTTTGGGAAAATGGCATCAGGTCTAGCTCGGACCCACTGTTGTGACAAAAATTGAAAATATGAGCTAAATAGATGTCAGACAGGCAGAGGATCGAATAATTCATTACCAAAAGATATTGAGAAATCCTGAATTTCAAAATTATTTATGAAATAGTGCAAGAATCATACACATCTCTTGAGCTGAAGAACCAACTTTTGCATTAAGTTTTAAAACATGCCAACAGATTTTCCAGCTATCATCAAAATAAGATATTTTCCAGTTATGAAAATCCAACCATTTGATTAAAGAGCAGATGAAGCCAGTCAACAGTGACTAGGCACAGGATTGTCACATATCGTATAACGAGGAAAAATATGAACTAAAAAAATCTAGATGGGCATTAAGCTAACATAGATTATATTTGTGTATTTTGGTAGTAGAGAAATCCGCTGCATAGAAAAGTAGCATCATGAAACTGAAATCTTTCCAGGTTGCTTAACCCGGTGTCCCCAAATTAAGTAACTAGTTTCCAAGAGTTTACAAACCGTTTCCTGCCATTTGCCACATGTTTTCATAAACTACACAAGTTTTAACCATGGCCAACAAAATCAGCCCTGGTGGAATATATTTTAAGAAAATACATAAACAACTTTCAGGATCCATAATGTATACATAAGGTAATTTTGACGAAGCTCGCTAGCAAAAAATAAAATCTTAATCCTTGACTGATTGTTACACATTAGCCAATGGAAGGGGTAAAAGGAAGTTTGCAACATATCGATAAAACTTGAAATGCATTAAAACGGGAAAAATAACGTGATGACCTACCATACCTGGAGTCAGAAATGTTGGCTGGACTAACCCATTTCTCTTCATAAACGGCAACCCTCATAATTTGGATATCTGAACCTGAATCACTGAATTCTATAGTATGCACAACACGCAACCTATTGTGGCAACCTTTAACCAAACACTGGAAAGAAAACATGAAAGATTAATCATATTTTTTTTATTCAAGGAAACGAGAGAATAAATGTTTCCATCATAAACAAGTTTACCGAAAATCAGATCATATGTCCAATTCTCGCCATTCACACATTTAGTGGTTAAGAACCAAAACACGCAGAGAAATAAAAAGGGGAATAGAAGAGGTAACGGTAATAAAAAACAATCGGTTTGAACTCGAAACATAATACTCCAAATTGATAACAGAAACAAAACAGATAATGACGACCATCAATACAAGTGGTAAAAGACAGAGCCAAAGCATGGAGACAGATGAGGACAAAGGCACTAAATGGTTCTCAAGATTCGCCGGGAGCTCTTATAAATTATAGTTAAAACCTTTGGATCAAAACAACAGTAACAGATTCCTTTGCAACTTCCATGCAACAAACTCATTAAAAAAAAAATAGAATTGACAGACTTCGGAAGTGAGGTTAGGATTGGCCATGGAGAATCGGAGATAGAGAAAAAAACGTAATGCACACCTTCAGTTATCGACATATTAAAATTTCAACTCCGCAAGCACTTCAACATTTTCAAATACTCCATCCTTTTATGATACAAGGTCAAACTATCTAACTATGACCATCCTACTGCACTAAATCTTGGCATTTGGGTACTTTATCTCATACTTGGGGAAATCAAATGTAGCCAAGATCACTACAAAACATTTTATAATGTGATTAAACAAGAAAGGACGACCCACGAGACAAAAGCAACAAAAAGAAACTCAAGGAAATTAACATACTTGTTCAAATTTGAAAGTTGGGGAAAGGTAATAGTTGGACTCATCTAATCCGCCAATCGGAATATCCACTGGACCTCTTGAATAAGATCCATCCTGCAATTTCGTTTTGAAAAAAAATGAACAAATCCATGACCAAGCTTACATGACTTTATTCGTCCACAAACATCATAAGCATTCGTCAATCATCCACTCAAACTTAAACCAATTATTTTCTTTTAGTTTTGGTCAACAGATTTATTAGTTCTCTCCAAGAAATAACCAAGGCGCATGTTAGCTACCAATAAATAAAATTTAGGGGATCAACATAAGGTACAGATGCACAATATTTGGTACTACCTCGAAGAATACAAGACCAGGTTCCATTCCCATTACATCTTCTTCCATGACATCACTACTTCCAAGGTCAAAGGAATCAAATTTCGGCAAAAGGCAAACATTCAAGTTTCCAACAGATGCATCTTCGTCTTTATATCCAACACCACTTCCACTTTGTTGAGCTTCACCAAAAGGATTCAATGTAACCCAATTTATTTTCCTCTGAATATGAGACTTTCGAGTCCCAGAAGTAGATGGAACCACGTCGAGATGAGACATGGTATAGCAGTCAAATAGGTTCTCATTCCTTCTCCCAATATCAATTGGCTCCATCTTGGCAGTGATAGGAGAAAAAACAGCTCCCACACCCTTCCATATTCCACTGACACTACTTGTAAATGTGTTCCACGCAGGAAGAATAACTGGTTCCTGAAACAATGATACTGTACATGGGTTAAATTAGGTAAATGTGTGTGGAGGAGGGGTGGGAAGTAGGAAGCCCCTCCGAACTGAACCACAAGTTAAAAGTGCATTTCATTCAGCACCAATTGACCGACTAACCAAAAGCAGATTGGGGTTCCAGATTCATATGTTTCTCAATCACTTTGTTAAGTTACATGAAAGAGGACAACTGTCTCCAAATTCACATGAGAAAATAACTTCGCCAGTTTTCATAATATCGTCACTGTTACGGATATGCTAAAGAAATCAAATGATAAAGTTGAACGTCCATTTTCAAAGCATGTTCCTATAACCGAGAAACATACAGGGTTTCTGATGGAACTGATTTCTTGAATCCCCATCAGCTTAAAGGTAATGCAACAGCAAACCATTGAACAATGACTAGAGGCTAATCTACAAAACGATAAATAAATAACTTCTCTTTGATTACGATAGGATTGCAGTTACCAATTTACTCAAAGCTAATAGAATTTTAATATGCACAATAACCTAATACTGTAATTGTTAAATATCATATCTCCCATAGTGACCCAAACTTTACTTTTCATAATCATTTTGCGATGTCTCATAGGATAAATAAGGGCATAATACCACACAATTCGAAAATTATAATATCCATGGTCCAACTGACAGCACAAGGAAAAGACTATTTGAAGTTGAAAAATCAGATACATCACCCAATTGAAATAACATCACCGCATAGCATAAAAAAGAAAATTTCCAGATTGGTAAAATGAAAGAACAAGACTCTTCAAAGCATCACCGGATATTACCTGTGTTTGCAAAATTGTTTCTACTTCCATTAACATAGAAGCAGACACCATAACTCTATCACCTTTCCTATTCACATTCCTCACCCTCTTCCCCTCTTTACTTTTCCTCCTCCTTAACCTCTCCTTTCCTTTCTCAACTTTTGCCATCTCATTATCGACACTCCACACATTCTCCTTCCCCTTTGTGTTCACCTTCTCCCTTTTGCAACCAACCTTAAATTCCCCACGAGGTCTCAGCCGAGTCCATAAATCCTCACTCCAAATACTACTCTGGTCATTGTAATTGCACGAAAGACAGGGATATGAACTGTACCTACGACGCGAGGAAGAGGATTTTGTGCGAGTTCCAAGCAATTGCAGATGATGAAAGGTACTGAAGGCGCCAACAAATGGCGACTGCATAGCTCTATTGGACGGCTTTGGATTGCATACCACATCCGCCATAGTTATCTGCTGCAGGGCGAGCTTAAATCGTTGGTTCACTCGGGTTGACTTTAAATAGGTGGATTCGTAAAATGTGAAAAAATAATTATTTTTTAATATGTGTGAGAAAGTAAACAAACATAATGTACACTATTACTTGGCACAAGCACGGTGAAATTTGACAAATTATCGAAATACTAAAATGTTATTTATATAGTTAGAATTTAAAAAAATAAAAAAAATATTTTTTGAAATTAAAAAAAATAAATATAATTGTGATATAAATAAAGGCAAAATTGAAAAATCAAAAAATAGACTAATTTTTTTGTTTTTATTATAAAGATTCTCAATAGATAAAAATAGATATCTCAACTCTGTCTTTTTAAGGCCGTTTGGGTCAGTCAGACACCAAGTCCATATTTACATATCAATAAACCCCCCTCACGATACATTTCTGTAAATAATTTTTATGATAGTTTTTCTATAATTATTTATTTGAAAAACCAAGTACCAAGGAAATATCAAATTGAAACTTTACATGAAAATAATTGGACCCATTATAACTCGATCGTTCTCAGGTATCTGCACTAATCATGATAATGATAAGTGTAATTTTTTGACATATGTTATAATCTTGATCCACCACAAAATCTCAATACTGAGCAGAATCATGTCATGTGTCAAAAAATGATATATGTCATGATCTTGATCCCGTACAGACAGTATGAAGGACAAAATCAAACAAAATACCACGATAATTATAAAAATCGGAGCTTGACTCTACTGCCTCGGAAACCTGCCGCAATCAAAATATGTACGCATTTTTTTTCTCGAAACTTTGCTTTATCTTTCATTTTGTTCATTGATGATATGTTCAGACAACGATTTACGTTTTCAATGATTCCGTGGTTTGTTTTGCTAAAAATATTACTTTTTATTGAAAAAATATATATATATATATATGATTAATATATCTCACGGATAAAGATTGGACAATAGACTTTGATAATATTTCTATATTTATTAGATAAGATAATTATGTATATATAATAATATCAGGTTCCCATATTTAGAAGAATATTCAGCTTTCCCAAAACTCTTCATGTCTTGGAAAATAAATCTCGCCTAAAACTAAAGCCCAAACTCTCTATCCCTTCCCGGTAGTTGCCCTCAAAATTACATACTTGGGATTCTACAGAAAATCAGCACGGGGAAAACCATTTTTGATCACGTTTATTCTCGGGCAAATCATGCTATTCGTGTTTCAGCTTTGAGGTATAACTAAGAACACTATTATTTAGATCTACTTTGGAGTGTAAGAAGTTATTAGCAGTAGGTAATAAATATTGTGATGTTGAAAATGAATCTGGAAATTTACGATAGATTTTATCTTGAACTGTTTCGATCCCAATTTGTTTGTGGGTTTTTTTTATGAAGTTTTAATATAGAGTCAAATTCAACCATGTTGAAAAATAGTATGAAATTGATATCCTCATATCTAAAATTTTCACAATTTAATTTAAGTGCAGTTATAGGGTTTCACGAAGTTGGAAAAAGAAATAGATTTTTAAAGCCGAATTTTTTGTGTGATAAATTTTGTTAATTAAACCATATCTTTCAAAATAAAATCGTTGGATTGATTCAGTAACTTATTCGTTGATTTTGAATCTTAATACTTACATATTTAAAGATTTTCCGTGTGGTTTTTGTTGGTCCCACTTGCGGAATTTGAAATAATAAAATTTGAAAATAAAGAATAAACTGGACATCGAGATGTACGTGGAAAACCCCTAAAAATTATTAGGGTAAAACACACGGGCAAGATGAAAAGAATTTCCACTATAATATTTTGTGGTGTACAACTCACTCACTTTGTTTCCAAAGAGAACACACTCTCTTAATACAGGAGAACAAAACACCTCACAAATATTATTGAACTAAGCACTCAAATGCTATTAGATGAGATAAAACTCGAAGAAGGGATGATTTCAGAATGAAGGGAGAGCTCTATTTATAGAGCCCCTTGACCGTGTGAAGACGCGTATGTGGAAATTTCCTTCTGCATACATTTAATACACGTTTTTTTTATTTTCTTTGACTGGTCCCACCTATTAAATTCTTTGTCGACATTTATCCCACTTGGAGATTTGATTGAGAATCAAACACATCTCCACACATCCTTTCAATCTTGTCATTCCCCGCTGCTTACGTTTCTGCTAGGCCACTTGAGGATCTACACCACTCAAACTTATCAGTGTTCACTGGCTTGGTCAAAAAATCAGCTATGTTATCCTTCGTATGGATCTTCTGCATATTCACGCTTCTTTCTTCTACTACTTTTCGCACAAAGTGAAATTGTACTCCAATGTGTTTTGTCCTGGAATGAAAGGCTGGATTCCTTGCGATGTGCAAGGCACTCTGACTGTCGCAAAACAAAGAAAATTTTCTTGTTTGTGCCCGATCTCCTCCAATAACCTTTTAATCCATATTGCCTCCTTGCAACCTTGAGTAGTTGCCATGTATTCTGACTCTGTTGTAGATAACGCCACAACTGTCTGCAGTTTTGAAACCCAGCTTACTGTTCCTCCTGCAAGTGTAAACACATAACCAGTAGTAGATTTCCTCTTATCAGGATCACCAGCATAATCTGAATCAACATAGCCCCTGAGTGTAAAATCCGATCCTCTATAACATAATGCAGCATTCGAGGTACCCTTAATGTATCTAAGGATCCTCTTAACAGTGCTCCAATGCTCTCGTCCAGGATTCGCCATATACCGACTAACTGCTCCCACTGCTTGAGCATTGTCTGGTCTTGTACAGATCATAGCGAACATCAAACTTCCCACTGCTGATGCATATGGTACTCGAGACATCTCAATCCTCTCTGCTTCACTGCTAGGACACATCTCGGAGGATAACTTGAAGTTAACAGAAAGAGGGGTCGAAATTAGCTTACTATCTTGCATGTTGAACCGTTGCAAGACTTTTTTCAAATAATTTTTCTGAGAACGCCAAATCTTTCTGTTACTTCTGTCTCGGTGAACTTGCATCCATAGATTCTTGTTTGCTGGTCCCAAGTCCTTCATATCAAATTCCCTTGCCAACTGTGCCTTCAATCCTTGGACCTGATCTTTGTTGGGGCCTGCTACCAACATGTCGTCCACATACAACAGCAAAATGATATAATCATCACCAGACCTCTTGAAATACGTACAAGGGTTTGCACTCAGTCTGTTGTATCCAAGGCTCATGATATATGAATCAAATCTCTTGTACCAACACCTTGGCGCTTGTTTGAGACCGTACATAGATTTGTTCAACCTGCAAACCAAGTTCTCTTTGCCTTTTTCCACAAAACCTTCTGGCTGGAGCATATAGATTTCTTCTTCAAGATCTCCATGAAGAAACGCCGTTTTCACATCTAGCTGTTCTAGATGTAGGTCAAACAACGCACACAATGCCAACACTACTCTGACTGTTGTAAGCCGAACCACAGGAGAAAATATCTCATTGAAGTCAATGCCTTCTTTCTGAGCATATCCTTTTACGACCAATCTAGCACGATACCGCTCCACTTGGTTATTGCCATCACGCTTGATCTTATAGACCCATCTGTTTCCAATGGTTTTCCTTCCTCGTGGTAGTGTAACAAGATCCCAAGTTTGATTCCTGTCTAATGCTTCCAATTCTTCTTGCATTGCTATCATCCACAAGGATACATCCGAGCTTTGAGTAGCTTCGTGGAAACTCGATGGCTCACCATCCTCTGATAATAGACAATATGCAATATTGCTTTCAGTGACATAATCTGAAAGCCAACCTGGCGGTCTTCTGTTTCGAGTTGACTGCCTCACATTGGAAACTTCAGACTCAACATGTTCTTGTTCTTCGTGCTCTGGTACTGCTTCACAAGAAACTTGACCTTCGTCCGTCTTATTTTTCACCTGAAATATAGTAGTTTCTGAATTCGGTGTGCCTTTGTCTCCCTTTATCTTATCTTCCTCGAAGATAACATCCCTGCTGATGACAAGCTTGTGAACATTAGGATCCCACAAGCGAAACCCCTTTACTCCATCAGCATAATCCAAGAAGATACATTTTCTGGATTTCGAATCCAACTTCGATCTTTCTTGCTCATTGTACAGAACGTACACATGACTTTCAAATGTATGCAAATGAGAATAATCTGTCGGCTTCCCAGTCCACATCTCCATCGGAGTCTTCAGATCAATCGCCACTGAAGGAGAACGATTGATAATATAACAAGCGGTTTTGACTGCTTCTGCCCAAAATGACTTTTCTAGACCTGCAGTCCTCAACATAGCTCTTGTTCTGTCCAACAAGGTTCTGTTCATCCGCTCCGCCACTCCATTTTGTTGAGGTGTGTAAGCCGTCGTGAATTGTCTTTTGATGCCCTCATGTTGACAAATTGCATCAAATTCGTCACTGGTATATTCTCCTCTATTGTCAGTCCTCAGACACTTGATTTTCTTCTCAGAATCAAGTTCAACCCGCGCTTTGAAATCTTTGAAGATCTGGAAAACATCTGATTTCTTCTTGATCGGATACACCCAACATTTCCTAGAGAAATCATGATTGAACGAGACAAAGTATCTCGCTCCTCCTAGGGATACAACCGGTGCTTGCCAAACATCCGAATGAATCAGCTCCAATATGCTTTTGCTCTTGGCAGTAGAAGTGCCAAACTTTAATCTGTGTTGTTTACTGGTAACACAATGCTCACAAAAGGGTAGTGACACTTTTGTAAGTCCCGGCAGCAGCTTCCGTTCTGAGAGAATTTTCAACCCCCGTTCTGACATGACATATGCCCGAGCTTTCTATGCCATAACGCTGTCAATTCTTCTACTGAACAATTTGATTCAACAGCTAGTTCTGCCTCTTTGTGTGTTTCTCCCAAAAGTACATACAGATTTGCAGCAACCTTTTCCGCCTTCATAACCACAAGCGCGCCTTTCACAATTTTCATGATCCCATTCTCGATACGAGTTTTGCACCCGATGTCATCCAATTCCCCCAAGGACAAAAGATTTTTCGTCAGTCCTTTCACATGTCGTACCTCCTGTATGGTGCGAATGGTGCCATCAAACATTTTAATTTTGATAGTACCGACCCCAGCGATTTCCAAGGCATGATCATTTCCCATAAATACAGATCCTCCTGAGACTGGTTCATAATGATCAAACCATTCTCTCTGAGACGTCATGTGCCACGTCGCTCCTGAATCCATAATCCATGTGTCACAAAATTTGGGTCTGCCTTCTGCAACAGTTGCTGCTTCGCTGAATAATATTTCACCACTGCCTGAAGTAGTAGCCACATTTCCTTGAGAGCTCTTCTCGATACTCGTACACTCTTTCTTGAAGTACCCTTTACCGCCACATTTAAAGCAGTAAATATTTTTCTTCTTACTTCTCGACTTTGATCTACCTCGTCTTTGGCTCCCACTGGAGTCACGGTCCATAAATCTTCCTCTTATCATCGGTAAAGCCTCTGCCTGCTTCGTTGTTACCAATCTATCTTCCTTATTCTTGCGCCGGCTTTCTTCTCCGAGAACCGCAGTTAATACATCGTCGAATCTTAGAAAGCCCATAAGAATATTATTGGTAATGTTGATGATAAGTTGATCATATGAATATGGTAGACTTTGAAGTAAAAGCTCCGCACGTTCATTTTCCCCTATTTTATGCCCCATGGAAGTGAGTTAGGCAAATAGAGTATTAAGTGTGTTGATATGGTCGGTCATCGATGAAGATTCCGCCATCCGAAGAGTATAAAGCCTTCTCTTTAGGAAAATCATGTTGTGTAGCGACTTGACCTCGTACATCTTTGTCAGAGTATCCCAGATAACTTTGGCTGTTTTTATCTCAGAGATACTTGACAATACTTCGTCTGCTATAGCCAAGTGTAAATTGGCAACAGCGTTGTCATTCATCTCATTCCACTTTCCATCATCTGTAATCTCCACCGGTCTATCTCCAATAGCCGCCAAGCAATTCTCCTTTCTTAAAACTGCTTGTATCTTTATTTTCCACAGCATAAAATTGCTTCCGTTGAACTTTGCTATCTCGTACCTTCCCGCCATTATGTCTACAACAAATTTAGTAGACTGGACAAAATAATCCAGCCTTAAATAAAAAATCTCAAAAAAAATCTTTTCTGATATGGAAGATCAGTCTAGGCTGCAACCACAGAGCATACCAGAATTTTAAGAAATTTTAAACCAAGGCTCTGATACCACTTGTTGGTCTCACGTGCGGAATTTGAGATAATAAAATTTGAAAATAAAGAATAAACTGGACACCGAGATTTACGTGGAAAACCCTTAAAAATTATTAGGGTAAAAACCACGGGGAAGATGAAAAGAATTTCCACTATAATATTTTGTGGTATTAGATGAGAGAAAACTCGAAGAAGGGATGATTTCAGAATGAAGGGGAAGCTCTATTTATAGAGCCCCTTGACCGTGTGAAGACGCGTATAAAACGCGTCTTCCATCTTTCCACGAAAATTCTGTCAGTGGAAATTTCCTTCTGCATACATTTAATACACGTTTTTTTTATTTTCTTTGACTGGTCCCACTTATTAAATTCTTTGTCGACAGTTTTTTATTTTAATATTAGCAATTTAAAATAATTTCCATTTTTCAGTAAACAAACGGAATTGTGAGACTAAATATTTCATTTGTATAAATTCAAGGTACTGATTGCGATTTGTTTACTTGAATTTGGAGTCTCAATTGTAAGACTAAATTTTTCCATTTAATTGATTCAGTAAAAATGGAATTGTAAGACTAAATATTTCCCTATGGTCAATGGTGCCGCAGGATGGAATTTACTTTACTATGATATTTTCTTTGGAATTCTGGCTTTCTGCATGTACATGCAGTAATTATTTATTGTTATAGTAGTTTTTCTTGTTAGCCTTGAGGTCTATTTAATGGTAAGAATGTTTGGAGTGTGCTGAATTATTTTGGTTTTCAGGAAATGATCTAAACGAAGGAGATGAATCAATATATATTGTGGAGGAGATGGTCAAGGATGATAACGATATAATTGGTTATTTAGTATTTTAGAGAAGATTTTCATTCATAAATTAACAAATTAGGACGGCCTCATGCAGAAAGACGTCGATAAATTTTTATAAAAACTCGATAATTTAATATTTTCCGTATGCGTTTTTTGTAAGGCAATACGAGCCTTACATGTTTTCTACCCTCTTCCCTTCTATTTTATTTTCGATTTGATTTTGGTAGAAGGTGAAGAACAAAATTAGGCTTGAAAAATTAGAATCCAGGGTAGAAGCTGCAGTTTTAATCAATCTTATTCCAGTATGTTTTTCTAGTTGAACAGGCTGATGTCGAAGGGAATGGAATTTTTTGGGGCTGGCAGAGGGTGTGGATCCAGTGTTGTTTAATGTTAAGGATTTCAGTGATTGAGCTTATGTTATCATTCTAATTTGTATTTCCAGAATTGGATAGATTTTTTTTCTATATTGAGTCTTGAAGAACTCTGTTAAATTTCATTGTAAGACTTCCGTTGATAGGATCGTAACTGAATGTTTTCATTGAAGTTTTCAAGTTGTTTAACGAGATTTAAAATATCAAGTTTATTTATCGAATTTTAGAACTTGGCCTTGTTGGGTCTTCGAGAGCAGGGCAGCACACATCCTCACACACACAATGGTACATAAGTGCTAGGATGGACTTAGGACTTGTTCTCTTTTACTGTCATAATGTAATTATAAAGTATGTATTTCTTTGGCCATAACGAGAAAATTTGCTATCTTTTTGCTGTATCAAGCAGAATGACCCATTGATTTCCACAGATGGATCGTGGAAAGAGACCTGGTAATTTTTTGGGGACCTGGAACAGTAAGTTGCACTTGGATCTCAAGGGCATTGTACGAGAAAATGCTCTTCCATTTCTTCCGGCCAAATCACTTGTAAGGTTCAAGTGTGTTTGTAGGGACTGGAAACTTCAGATATCGACTCCGTTCTTTGCCCACAACCAGTCGCTTTCATGTCATGATGTTTCAGGTTGCATTCATCAGATACCCGGAGGACCACCAACATTTATTTTTGCAGACCCAATAACCTGTGGTGTTCCAGATCCGTTGCTAAGATTTTTGCCCGAACCAGTTGACATCAGGTCCTCATCCAACGGACTGCTCTGTTGCCAGGGTCAAGCTGGGGATAAACCCTACTACATTTGCAATCCTGTCACACAGCAGTGGAAGAAGCTCCCAAAGCCAATCGCTGATCATGGGTATCAGCCAGCTATTGTGCTCATATTTGAACCGTCCCTTCTTAACTTTGAGGCTGATTACAAGCTTGTTTGTGCCTTTCCTTCTGCTGACTTTGGTGATGCCACTGAGTTTGAGGTATATTCTTCCAAAGAAGGTTCATGGAAAGTTTCTGGGGAAATTTGTTTTGCTGCTGTGCATATCGACCCAAGATCTGGTGTATATGCTAATGGTGTTGTATACTGGAAAGGTAAAAGTCTCCTTTGTTTTGATGTGACAAAAGATAGATCGCAGGTTCGCAATAGTTTCATGCACGGGATTCTGGGAACAATTGATGGAAAGCTCTGTGTGGTCAGTATCAATTCCCAGACGTTGACGATGAATGTATTGAACAACGCTTACTCTAATACCATGGAAATGTCCAGCCGATCCCGGATGTGGAAAAAGACAGAAAAAGTTATTCTTGATAAGGGACTGCTCAATGGGAGTTCCAACCAGAGTATACTTTTTGCTCGAAGCAATTTACTGGTGATTAGAAGTGGAGGAGAACTGTTTTCTTACGACTGGCGGATAAAAGAATTAAAAGCCATGGGTAAGGTATCTTATCATTGTAGAGAAATGATATGTTTGCCTTATGTGAATAGCTTTGCGTCCCTTTAATCGAATTGCCGCCAGCTCGTTTCGTCCTGGAAATGGAAGCAGAGAAGTGCTCTTGTTTGAGGGATTTCAGGTACATACTATACCGTTCTGGGGGTTTTCAATCTAGTTATGTAGACTTTCTTGATTTTTAACTATTTTGTTATAGCCGAGCTTTCTCAACCACACGTTGTTTATGATGATTTATAGCCGAGCTTTCTAAGCTAAACGTTGTTTATGATAATTTAACATTCGTAGTGTTTAAATTCTATTTTGACATCAAGTGGGGGTGTGTAGGACTTTGGATGTCTTGTTTTTCTGTTTTATTTAGTGGTGGGGATGGGATTTTGGTTGAGGTATGCATAATAATAATGCCATTTAGATAAAATTGCACTTGATAAAATGATTTGATTTAAAGTGATGTGCATGAAAGAATAAATTTGAAATGATAATTATTAGGATTTGGGTCTCTCTCTTGCACGGGACATCATGTAAATATATCTTTACATATTAATCAATTTCTAAACCTTGGAGTAGATCTTTAAAGATAAACAGCTTCCGTCTAATTTATCATGAATCGTGATATTTTAGCTCAACTTTATCCGAGCTTTGTTGATTATTTCAAATTTACCGTAATTATCTTTATAATTAAATAAATTAATATAAGAAATCCACCTAATATCAATTTATTGAAATAATCAAAGGATATTGAAATCATGTATATGAAATCCATTTCTTCAAGATCCTCCATTGAAGCACACCTCAATAAAAATTAATTTTTATATCTTATCTATATTATATACTTCTTATAAAATATGAGGGGCGTACAGCTAACATTGGTTTAATTTTCAAAATGTAAAATATATTCTTATCAAATTACTATTTTTTTAATTTTAATTTAATGAAAATTGTCATAAAAATCTATTCTAGTAACTTTGTCATATAACTACGACATCTCATTGATCTGTACTTATCAAAATTCTAAAAATTAATTAAATAATTTTTTTTATTTTTTATTTTTACCTATCATTTTTAATTTTAATTGATTATATTACTCATAACATAATATATAAATATATATATATATATGTGTGTGTGTGTGTGTGTGTGCGCGCTTAATTAATTTATAGTATAGATAGATGTAGTATCTATTTGTACACTATACATCTATTTATACTATAAATTAAGCAAGAGTCCCGAATCCTCAATACTTAATTTTTGTTGAATGTTTTTTCTTAATTTCAAAATTACCCCCACACACATTTAACTCTATAATTTCGTATTTGAATATGACTATTTCAAAATAAATATGTTTTATTTATTAAATTATTTTTATGCATATTTTTATACAGTATAATAGAAGAAGCTTTATATATATTACTTTCCTAAAAGCAAGAGAGTCACATAAATACTGTTTTGGTGTTATTTAAGTAATTTTCCATTCTCTCCTCTCACACCAAAAACATTTTCTCTAATAACATATTTTGCATTGTGTGTGCATACGTAGTCACTGGTATATATAATGCAAGAAATGTTAGTATTCCCTATTAGAATTCTAATTGTTATTATTTTTGAATAAAACTTCAATTAATTAAAATTTAAAGGAGAGTGATTAGTAAATAATTATTTCAACTTCAATTAAAATAATCCTGTTATTTTAGAAGAAACTAATATATCCATCATAATGATAAGATTTAAGAAGTTAAAGGAGCCCTTTTTTGTCGGAAGACACAGACAGGGTGTCGCCTTTGAAAATTGCAAAATACTACACAATGCCAAGGGCTCTCTCTTTCTTGCCTTTTGAGGGTCCTTCAATCTTCTTCATTCAGGTATCATTTTTTCTCTGAACGATATAAACAACATGGGAATCGATGTTCATTTATTTAGGAATTATCCCATGCAAGAAACATTTTTAAGGATTCAATGCATGAAATGGGACAAAACCCACCATTTTTTTTGCATGTATGTGTATGTTAAAATTTTGCGAAAAAAAATTGCTCTTTGGTTTCCTGTAAATGCAAAAATCTTGCCTTTGACTCAGTAGAAATCTTGTTTCCGGTTTGTATATATATGAGTGGGAACCAAAAAGAATTAAGGATCAAGTTCACGAATATTGAGCCAATATATGACCATTAATGCAAGTTTGCTAATCCATCATTTTTATCTGCATGGAATGACCATTAATGCAAGTTTAATTGCAATATTGGTAAATGGTAATGAATGAAATCAGGTGCATTGGATTGTCGAGAAGAGGAGTTTTCGCCGGAGAATTCAATTTCCGGCGTATGTATTGGCTCATATCTTCGCCTGAAGTTCATTGTTAAAATGGATTCATCGCCTCAGCAATCTCCTCAGACTTCTCCATCGCTAAGAGACAATGTTATTACTTCGGATTCTTTCCCAACAAATCCGGGACATCCAGACAAGACATCGTCATCATCACATCCTCCGTCTACATCTCCGCCACCAGAATTATCGCCACCAGCACCTCCAACATCTCCTCCTCCCCCACCTTCTTCTCCTCCACCTAAAGCCTCACCACCTCCACCAGAAGCCTCAACATCGCCTCCGGAAGAATCTCTCCCACCTCCATCACCACCACCTCCTCAAGCCCCTCCGCCTGATGACTCGGCCTCACCTCCTCCACCGACTTCCTCGGCGCCACTGCCATCCACCATTCCCTCCTCACCTCCACCTCCAATATTGAACCCCCCTCCAGCCCCTGGAGCTCCTCCCGCACCTGTAATCCTTCCACCACCACCAAGAGCCACCGCTTCACCAACACCTCCATCACCATCTTTGTCACCTCCTCATCTTCCACGCTCGGCCTCCACCAATAGGTCCTCAAGTCACCCAGCCGGTTCCTCAACAGGACTTGTCCCTCCACCGCCTGACGCAACTGTAAATTCAGCTATCATCGCCGGAATCATCGTTGGAGGAGTAGTGCTTCTTGCCCTTATTATTGCCTGCCTGATATTGGCCAGGAGGAAGAAAAAACCATCTTATTACATTGATCCAGGATGCCCCCCCACAGGTGCTCAAGTTTTCTACAATTTAATAAATTTTAAGATATTAGATCCAACTTGAACCCAATAATCTTTACGGGTCATTGATTTTCATTTCAGGAGGTGATCTATACTACAACCCTTCAACACATTGGCATAGTCCAGTTCCAATGGACCACATAGTGAATCTTGAGCCCCCTCCGGGAGTCGTGGGCACACCTGTTGTCCTAGTTGGCGGGGGCTGGGGTGCACCAATTACTTCACCTCCTCCGGCGGCCAACACTAGCAGCGATTTCAGCTCGGGTTACTCGGGCCAGCATCTTACACCTATGCAACAACCTCAATCTCCAAACATGGGAGGCATTGGTTCCAAGAGCCAATTCACCTATGAAGAGCTAAACTCTGCAACTAATGGATTCTCTCAATCCAATCTGTTGGGCCAAGGTGGTTTCGGATTCGTACACAAGGGTGTTTTACCTGATGGAAAGGAGGTGGCGGTGAAAAGCCTCAAGTCCGGCAGTGGGCAAGGGGAGCGTGAATTTCAAGCCGAGGTCGAGATTATTAGTCGTGTCCATCATCGCCATCTTGTGTCCCTTGTTGGATACTGCATTGCTGATGGACAAAGAATGCTTGTTTATGAATTTGTTCCGAATAAGACACTGCAGTTTCATCTCCATGGTAAGCTTAGTTACTTGAGATATTCCTTTGTTGAATTCAATGTGTAGATTCTTACCCCTCAAAAGGGTAAATTTTGTGTGCAGGAAAAGGCCAACCAGTAATGGATTGGGCAACCAGGCTTCGAATCGCTGTTGGATCAGCTAAGGGACTTGCTTATCTCCATGAAGATTGTATGAAAATTCTTACCTTCTTACAATCATCTGTTCGTGTGTTAAAATAGCAGAATTTTAAAAGTTTTTCTTGTGATTTTAGGCCATCCTCGAATCATCCACCGGGATATAAAAGCAGCAAACATTCTTCTCGACTTTAACTTCGAAGCCATGGTAAGCATTAGAAAAGCAAAGTAACCTAAGAAGATCATGGATGGCCATGTTTTCTAGTAACATGTCCACTCGACTTATCATCTAGGTGGCTGATTTCGGATTAGCTAAGCTTACTTCTGACAATTTCACTCATGTATCTACGCGTGTAATGGGAACTTTCGGGTACTTGGCTCCAGAGTATGCCTCTAGCGGCAAGCTAACAGAAAAATCTGATGTTTTTTCATTTGGAGTCATGCTCTTGGAACTGATAACCGGGCGCCGGCCTGTGAATAAGAACATGGAAGACAGCTTAGTAGATTGGGTTTGTTATAAACTCTTCTCTTTGATATATTTGCTATCTGTATGGCACAACATTAGAACGATTGGAATGTGATGTTTGGATAACAAATAATTATTAAATTTACAAGTTTTCAATCTTATATATTTCGTTTACTCTAACTTCATTTGGTTACAAAACAGGCTAGGCCCCTTCTGTCCAAATCATTGGAAGATGGCAATTATGATCCACTAGTCGACCCTCGTCTGGAAGATAACTACATCCCACACGAAATAGCTCTTATGGTTTCCTGTGCTGCAGCATGTATACGCCATTCTGCCAGAAGACGCCCAAAGATGAGCCAGGTATGAAGATAATGCCACCTAGCAAAAATTCTTGATAAATCAAACTTCTCAATTTCCTGGATTAATGTGTGTGAAACCTTGTGTGTCTCAGATTGTTCGAGCACTGGATGGAGATGCTTCACTGGAGGACCTAAACGAGGGCGTAAATCCAGGCCAGAGCATGAGTTACATGAGCCCCAACGGGAACGCAGAGACATACGATACACGTGCCTATAATGCTGACATGATGAAGTTCAAGAAGATGGTGATGTCTAGCCATGAATTCAATAGCAGTGAGTATGGAGCAACGAGCGAGTACGGATTGAACCCATCTTCGTCGAGCAGTGACTCGAGAGAGACCGTTAAACCGAGCTCCGATGAGCAAAGGCGGTAGAAATGTCATTGAAGAAGATATATGGCATAGAATTGAGTGAGCATTGCCTCAAAAATCACATGTAATGTAAAAAAAATTCATTTTCTGGTTTATTCTTGGCCAAGTTCTATGTCAAAGATGATGATCTTCACAATGTGCATGCATAGGTAGAGAATTAATCATATTTATGAACTTCTAATTGACTTATTTTTCACAACCTTAACCAATATTGGTTGTAAAATTGTGAATTCATTTTAGTATTGGAATCTAAAGAACGTTTTAAAATACTTTTTATAATAAATTTTATTTCANTTTTTTTTCTTATTTCTATTTAGTTTATAATTTATATATCAAAATTATAATATAGTTCTAACTATATTTTATAATTTATTTAAATATAAATCAAATGAAAACGTTAATATATATCGGTAGTTCCGTGTTGCATTGTGATTATCTATCTAGTAGTCGTGGTGGTGTTCCCCAAAACTGAAATTGCGAGTTAGTCAACTCCTTTAGGTCGAAAACCCTAAGGTGAGTCCGATGGGGGACTACGGCGATGCAATGATGCGCGACCAGAACGCCGCCGTGCAGGCGAGAACCAAGGCTCAGAACCGCGCCAATCTCATGCAACTCAAAATGGTACTCTTATCATTTGCTTCGATTTGGGATTTAATGTCGATGCTGGCTCATATGAATTTTCTTTTTGTTGGATACGCTAGATTTAATGTCTATCCGGTCTGTAGAAGTTTGATTTATTTTGGAAATTTAATTCCTTCAATGTTTGGGTTTACGGACGTAGTGTAGGGATTAGTGTATTGCTTCCTCCCTATTTAAGCTGCTTGGTTGAATTCTTTTGGGTTTGTTAATTATTTTGTTTGAGAAATGAAGCAAGGTTTTTTTGTTTTTTCGGGTGGGTAGATTTTTTAAGTTGTAGGAACGGACTCGCTAAATCGCTTCGTTAGTTTTCCTGAATTTCATAATAACTAGTTTGTGATTTGGACTGTTTCATTGTCTTCGCCAAAGAATAATCCCTCGGTGTTGAATGCTTTTCTATGATTGTTCTTGTAGATTGGTCAAAGTCACCCCACTGGTTTAACTACAAATCTTTTGAAGTTGTTCGAACCACGCCCGCCTCTGGAATACAAACCACCTCCAGAGAAGAGGAAATGCCTGTCATATACAGGTCTGTTCTGTATTTATTTAGCTTCACACTCACCAATTTATATGGCCTGACTTTTGCTTCTATGGTCTTATTTGATTTCACAGGTATTGCACAACTGGTTAGTAATTTTGCAAACCCTAGTGATCCTGAGTATGCCCCCCCTGTCGATGAGGGTGAGACTCCGGTAAGATTTTTCCATCTCAAAATCTACTGTATATGATTAGAACTTTGAAATTCTTTTCTTTGATACTTTTTGGCACTTACAAGTTTATATTTTGGTGATGATGTTAGTTTCCATTTTTTATGTATTGCTGTTTTAGTTAAAGTTCATAATCACAGCGCTTGAACCCACTCCCTGATATTAGAAGACCTGGTTTTGGGCATACGATAAATATTTATTGATTCTCTTCTTGTATGAAGGCACAAAGGAAGGCCAGGATTCACCAAATTCGGCTGGTGGAGGGAGCGAAAAAAGTTGCTGAGGAATTCGAGAAATGTGATTATAGCTTCACAAACTTCTTAAATCTTAAGATAGCTAATAGCTACAGCTTTCATTGAGCTTTTAGTGGCATTTGATATTTCATATATTCTCGAAATCTCTCCCTTCCATACAATACTTGTCTGTAGTTAAGTAGTGCCAGATGAACTTGGATTCAAATGTTTGTTAATCTTGTTCCTGTGTTTTTCTTCACAGATGATCCAAGTAAGGACCCAAATATATCTGGCGATCCATACAAAACATTGTTCGTTGCTAGGATTGTGAGTTCTCCTTTTCTTAGTTATCATTTTGTTGCTACTGTTGAATATTTTCCTGTTCTTATATGATGTTTTTTTCCTTTTTCCAGAACTATGAGACATCCGAGAACAGGATCAAAAGGGAGTTTGAGGCTTATGGGCCAATCAAGAGGGTAGGTATTGTAGGACGCCCCAAGCGGGGCTCAGGTTATCTTTTGGGTTGGTAAGAGTGTACATTCGCTGTTACACTGTCCTTTTGTTATTCATGTCAAAGAAAACTTTTTTTTGGCTCAAAGAATTTCCCCTCAACTGTACCACTCCACCAGAACTGGGGAAAGAAGGAAACCGAAGGAATTATGGGTATTATAATTTAATCTAGTGCAATTGAACGGTGTGGCATGCGTTAGTAAAATATAAGAAATTTTGGGAGTGCCTTTTCTGTGCTGATGATCAAATGATTTTAAATATGAAAATTAGTATTTTTGTAAAGCAAACATTATAATCACTCTGTTATACCAGGAATGGATATCTTAACCATTCTAACTATGCTTGGGTTGCAATTTGTATGTGATCAGATGTATAGTTTATGGATCATGGAACTGTTTCTGTTTTTTCTTCAAGTGTCTTGATCATATGTTTCGGGATTCTAGTTGAGGACGCATGAAATTTGACTTGTAACCTTACCTCTTATTTGCTAGTTAGAATAATTCGCATTTCATGCCTTCTGGCCCTGATGTTTACTTTTGTAAACAGAAACTGTAGCACCCAGGTATTATTTTGGTTGAAGTTGTAGTTAGGCTGCTACTTCCTTTTACACCCCCCCTTTTTTTTGGGGCTGAAATATTTCAGAACTAGGTGGTGGTTTAGTTTCTAGTCATGCTTCATTTTTAAATGTAAGTTTCAAACTTGGTAAGAGGGTAAAATTTCCTACATTGGCTCTTATCTGCATGAACTTTTTCCCATGTGACCATTCAAAGTGAGAAACGGAACCTCATAACTACAAAGGTAAAATTTTTAATCTTTTAAGAGCTATGATTCCTTGTGCCTTTTGGTCATTATTTCAAGCAACATGGGGAAGCAACTTTTTCCTGCAATGGGTAAATCGCTTTGGGAGTAATAGCATCTCTCTCTTCCTTTTAATTTTAACGCACTATCTTTCTATTTAGAGGTATTAAAAAGCTTCAATGACTATGATGATATATCGTCTTCGATATATTACTTGTAGTCATTTTTTTATATTAAGAAATATCCCTGGTAAGGGGAAGTTAGTGTGTATATGTCAACTGGTATATTGGCCACCGTTTTATGGCAACTCTAGCAGTGATGGTGATGCGTCTGGCTTGGGAGCTCTATGATTGAAAGGTGAGCACGGCTAATTAGGCATAGTGCCTGTCTGCCGTGCCCTTAGGCATTTTTTTACCGTAGGCGTTGTACAAAATCAAGACATAACTAGAAGACTTGTCTTTTCCGAGTATATTTTCAAAATTTTGTAGATATTGTTTCCTAGCTGTATCTTTTTGACTTTTCAGGTTCGCTTGGTCACAAATAAAGATACAAAGAAGCCTAGAGGCTATGCTTTTATCGAGTTTATGCATACACGGGATATGAAAGGTTTGTTCACACTCATGACTTTACTTCTATTTATTCTCCTGTAATTTTATGCTTTTTAATGGCTGGTTATGTGTCATGCAGCGGCATACAAACAAGCCGATGGCAAAAAAATTGATAACAGGAGGGTGCTTGTGGATGTTGAGCGAGGCAGAACCGTTCCAAACTGGCGGCCTCGCAGGCTTGGTGGTGGACTTGGAACAAGTCGGGTTGGTGGTGAAGAAGTTAATCAGAAGTATGCAGGAAGGTAAGTCTTGTGTGAACATGCATGATAGCTGCGCACAAGTCTTCCTTTTTGAATCAAGACTGTAAAAAACAGTTTTCCTGTTGAAAAATCGAGGATGCTGTAGAATTTTGTGTGATGTTTGAAATTTGAAGCCTAGTTGGTCTTAGTTAGGGTTATAAACAAACCGAATCGAGCCGAATATTAGTAAAAATTTAATGCTTGAATTTGGCTCGAATTAAGTATATTCGAGTTCGAGCTCGATTCGAAACTCAAATTTTTTTAATTTTTATTTTTTTGGTTCGAGTTTGGCTTGAAAGGAAGTTCGAGTTCGGCTCGAAATCTTTGAACTTATTCGTGAGCTGTATGAATTATTGTTCGGATAGTAAAATTCGAGAATGAAAGTTAGAGCTCGAAACGTCTGAAAGCTCGAAATGTATATATTTAATATATGATTATATTATATAAATGAAATATTAATGCTCGCGAGCCGCTCGCGAACTATCGAACAAAATAATCTGGGCTCGAGATCGGCTCGAAAAAAGTCCGATCTTGTTCGAGTTCAGTTCGAGTTCGATAAATTTGAATACGAATCAAATATTTATCGAGCCGGCTCGAAAGTCCGCGTACATGCTCGATTTGTTTACATTGCTAGTGTTAGTTGTCTTTATAATGATATTTTAAAACCTACTGATTTCATTGTCACTTTATGGTGCTTTTGATCCTCGCTACATTCAGTGGAAATTATTTATTTAAACTTTTATGCATTGGAGCAATTTACTTAATATGATTGCAATGTTCATATGTTATTTTCTTCTGTTTGATCAGCTGTGTTTTTAGCCACAATTCATGTTTATTTCCAATTAATAATTTGTCTGGTATAAATTATTTGGTACTGTATTTTGTAAATTTGAAGCATCTTTGGGAAAAAAGCTCCCCGTTTATCAGTACCTACCCTCTTACTCTTTTTTAACCCACTTTATGTGCACGGCAGCTGATAATTAATTTGCACTTGTGCTTATTTTTCTGAACTACATTTCAACGGGTTTTCTTTACTTCAAGTGATTATCATGATTTTGACAACTAACCACAGTACCATACTCTTTGGCTTGCATGTTAGTATTATGTTGCAGCATTGACCTGTTAGAATTTACACAAGGTTAATATTTTTGTATTGTAGAGAACAAGGACAGTCTGGAGGAAAATCTGTGTCTGCGGAGCCAAGGGTTCGAGATGAACGAGATAGGTAAAGCCCCTGACAATATTAGACTCCTGTATCGACTTTGTACAAATTATGGCCTATATACTACTGAACTTGTTGAAGCTGGGTTAAATAACGGATCACGAGTCTGTCTATTTTGAGAACAGTCATTGACTCATCTTTACCATCGCATATTAAAATCCAGGACAAGTTATATCGGTTGTCAATTTATCAATGATTTCCTCCTGGCATCTTATGAAACTAAAATTTATAACTGACATTTTCTGGTATAGGGAGAAATCTCGTGAAAGGGGAAGAGACAAAGAGAAAGAACAGGAAAGATCTCGTGAGCTATCGCACGAAAGACCAAGGGATCGTGACCGAAGAGAAGATAGGCACCACCGGGATCGTGACAGAAATAAAGACAGGGACAAGGAGAGAGATCATGGTCGAGACCGTGAGAGGGATCGGCCTCGCGACCGTGATCGAGGTCGTGATCATGATGATCGTGACAGGGAACGTGGCAGAGATCGTAACCGTGACAGGGAAAGGGAAAAAGAAAAGGATTATGAAGCTGAGGACGGCGACGATCGTGGACATTCCCGTGACCGTGAGTATGACTACGATCGTGTCAATTCTAAGCATGAGCGAGACCGAGGTACCAGAGACAGAGATCATAACAATGCAGATGCAGAAGACGATCGTGGGTGGTCCAATCAGCCTGAACGCGAACATGGGCGCCACAACTATCATGAACGCCAAGGTCGAGGTTCATACGAGGATCCAGATGGTCAGGGTGTTTATGACCGCTACAGGGAAACTGATCGTGGTGATGACCGTTATGATCGCATGGACGAGGATGGTTACGGTTATGATCGTTCTGCATCTGAGCCTCAAGAAAGGGATTACAGGCGTTGAGATTTTGTGGGTTTCTATTCGAGCTGGTGTGTTATATGTTTTAAAGCAGACTGTTTCTTTACTTTGGATGCTGGTTTCTTTCTCTCCTGTATTAGGGGCTGGGTTCGTTGAAACTCGTTTTTATGGCTTCTAATGCGTGACCCTGGCTATTACATTTCTTATTTTGGATATGATAACGTTGTTGTTGTCTTTTGACTGTTCCATTACATCTTGTCGCTAATAATATGGTTTGTTTTTTGCAATCAACAAATCAAGTAGCTCGTACTTTATATAAGACAACTGGTTAGGTCTGGTCAAGTGAGGATACACTTTAATTTCTAATGTATTAGCTTTCATGAAACGAGAATGAGAGAGGTTCGATGCTTCACTTGTTCTTCCTATTTTAATTTCTGATGTACTAGCTTTCAAGAAATGAGAACGAGGGAGTTTCGATGCTTCCCTACCCCTTGTCCGCTAACTGCTTCCACCCCCTTCCCCTTTTATCCATTTCTTTACACTTTAGGCATTCAAATTTTTACTTTACTAAACTAATCATAAAAGGTTATCTTGTGAAAACTCGAATTAAAGCTTTTGGTTGAGAGAATTAGATGGAGACTCGGCTTTTGGTGGGATTATTGGTGTGGTACCATAGTAGGGTCTGCGATTCTGGTGCACAATTATCTGTATATGAGACGGGTTGATTCGTTTCACGTTTACAAAAAAAGATGAATTTATCTGCGATAAGAGTTTTGTGATTATCCGTATAATATTGTAAGAGAGATGGACTTATGATAATAATTTATTATTTCTATTTTTATTTTATTGAAGAAAGTAGATCTCTCAGAGACGAGGTAGTTATTCTTCGGGACCGATCAAGTGAGACGAGTCATTGATCTATTTGATCATTTTTCCTTAGTTCTTATCCTATTTAAATTTTTTCGTTAAATTGTTATTTATTTTATATTCTTATTTAATATATCAGGTTTATGATTAAATTTTCATATTTTATAATCAGAAAAAAAATCATGTTATTAAATTTTATATCATATTTAATTCATTATAATATTATAACTAAATCAAAACTTTAGAAAAAAAATATGTAACATACATTCATATATTACATATTACGTTACATATAATTTCAAATATAATTTATCTAACATACATTCATATATTACATATTTTCAAATTACAGTGTCAGACAATTGTTAGACGATTGTCAAATTTATCTAACATACATTCATATATTACGTATTACGTCACAAATTTTCTAACATACATTCATATGAATGTATAAATTTTTCTAACATACATTCATATATTACATATTATGTTTTCTTTTTCTTTTCTTTATTTTTGTTTTTGAAAGGGAATATCTGTGATTGGACTTTGGAGTACCGATTGCAGCAAAAAGGGGATCTTCACTTTTTAAAGTGAAGTTTTTGATCTGGCATTTGTTTTTATTGCGAAGTACCTAGGTTTTGTTTGGGCCTATCTCCAAGAATTAGGAATGTTGATAAAATGCTAAAATATTGGAAAAAGACATTTTATTTAACGACCATGTTTTGATACTTTTGAAAATTTGAATCAAATTTATAGTTTGAATCAAAATTATATCTCATGAATGTGAGAATGTCTTTTGGCTCTCCACATTATTGAGTTAGTTGTGGTTCATTATTGTGGAAGTGTATTTTGACTTTCCACATTCTTGAGTTAATTGGAGACTTTTGACTCTTAATATTCTTGAGTTAATGAGAAGATTAATCTTGTATTACTCTTGTGTGCATTTTGGGGCTTATAAATAGTGTGTTTATTTTCTCATTTCAAATACATGAAAATCTTATCTTTCAAGCATTTTCTTGCATTTCATATTGTTAGCTTTCTATTTGTACTCCGTTAAATTTCGGTGATAAAGTAAAGGTATGTTTTCAGTTCGCCGTAGTAGTGTCTCGTGCTAAGTCACTGCTGGTTGTTCCGTTGTATCCTGAGAAACAGACGTCCAAGACAATCCTCGAAGCACATACATGAGGCGACAAATCTGTTTTAAGGACACAGTATTTCGTACAAACCTCGGTTTGGTTTACTTTAAGCTTTGTTCTACTGTGTTTCTTCACCATTTAGTTCACTGTTTTTACGAAAAATATATTGTACTTTACCGTTCGATATGTCTAGCAATAGATACGACTTTGTTATGTGTACCGTCTACTTGAGTTTCCCATGCATTAGGTTCTCGTTCAACTGTGCACCAAAATTTTGGAGATGAAGTCATCCTATTCTTTCTTGACCTTATTAACGTTCTTCTGGCTTCACTCCTTGATACTAATACGAATTGAAGGACTGCAAGGAGAACCTTGCCGATAAAGTGAAGTTAGAAGATTCTTATCTTGTTTTAAATGCCATGGAAGAGGAAGAGAAGTTAGAGGAAGAGCAGCTGAAAGAAGAATGGGAAATGGCAAATGAGCCTAAAAAGGAACCTCATTTAAATGAACCCCAGTTCACTAAACTGGACGAGTTTTTAACTCAGACACAACTTTACTCAGAGTTTCTACTGGAAAAAATGAATGAGATTACAAGGTTTCTTTATTGCGAGAATCTTGGAATGTGAATTATGTTAATTGTTTGTTATTTTTATCTAATTGGTTTTTCGATATGGTAGGATGGGTGGGTCAGAGGACAATGGTGAAACTTCTTCGGAAGGCAAGAGAATCTGCGGTTCCAAAAGAAAAGCTGGTTCAAGATATAGCAATGTAACATATTTTTTTACATCTTCCTTTAGATTTTCAAGAATTTAAAATTGAGTGTTGTCCTGTTGAAGTTGTGCAACCAATTAATTCATGAACTTGTTTTGACTGGTTTATACCGTGTTGATATGAGATTCATTATGTGTCTAATATTGTTTTAATTTAATTATTTTTCTCCATTTCACCTAATAACAATTGTGCATTCATAGAGGAAGGCTAAAAGAGATGTTGCAGCCATGCTTACGAGATCTAATGATGATGGTTCTGCTGAAGATTTGGCCCTTACAGATGAAGAGAGAGCCGAGAAAGAACAGGCCAAACTGATACCTTTGTTGACTGGTGGAAAGTTGAAATCTTATCAAATTAAAGGTCTGAAGTGGATGATCTCTTTGTGGCAAAATGGACTAAACGGGATCCTCGCTGATCAGATGGGACTCGGGAAAACAATTCACACTATTCCGTTCCTTTCACACCTCAAAGGAAATGGATTGAATGGATCTTATTTGATTATTGCTCATCTCTCCACCCTCTCTAATTGGTTGAGTGAAATAGAGAGGTACTTGACTGTTATTTTCTGCCTTTGGAGATGCCTCAGTATGTTCTATTTTGAAGCTTGTATGATTGATATTATATGGTCATTTCATCCAATTAATTAGGTTTTCACCCTCTCTGAATGCAATAATTTACCACGGTGATAAGAAAGCAAGGGCTGAAATTGTTAGAAAGTACATGCCTAGGACAATAGGTCCCAATTTTCCTATCATCGTTACTTCTAACGAAGTCGCTCTAAGTGATGCAAGAAGATATTTGAGGCATTACAGCTGGAAATACCTCGTTGTTCACTTGTGCCAAAATCTACACTTGCCAACTCTGTAGGTGACTATAGACCAATCTCATGTTGCAACGTATTCTACAAGATCATATCTAAAATACTAGCCAACCGACTATGTAAAGTCTTGGGTGTGCTTATAAATGATGCTCAAACGGCGTTCATTAAAGACAGATCAATTGTGTATGGCACAAGAACTCTTCAGGAAATACAACAGAAAGACAACTTCTCCGAGATGCATTATGAAAATGACCTCCAGAAAGCTTATGACACCGTTCATTGGGACTTCTTGGCTGAAGCTTTGCGATTATTGGAATTCCTTGAAATTTTCTCGTCTTGGATCATGGAATATGTGTCCACCACTTCGTTTTCAGTGTCAATCAATGGACAATTACATGGCTTTTTCTCTGGGAAGAGAGGCTTTCGACAAGGAGATCCGTTATCACCCTACTTGTTTGCTATCTGTCTTCTGATGTTTTCGAGATCATTATCTACTGCAGCTTGTTCACCTGACTTTAATTATCATCCAAAATGTGAGCCACTGCGGATTACACACTTAGCGTATGCATATGACCTCTTGTTATTTTCTAAAGGTGATATTGGAAGCGTGAGCATAATAGTTGATAGTCTGAAGGAGTTTAGTGACAGAGCGGGACTCTTTGCTAATGTACAGAAGTCTAACATATACATTGCGGGTTTATCAAGCACAGAAAAAGATGAAATATATTAAATCGATCAGGTTTTCGCTTAGGTTCTTTTACTTTCAGATATCTCGGCATCCACTGTCACCCTCCAAATAGAGAATATCAGACCACTCCCCATTACTTGATAAGCTTTCGAGCACAATTAATGCGTGGCCTTGAAACTCTCTTTCGCATGCAAGCAGATTGGAACTTATCCGATGAGTGCTCCAGGGAGTAGAATGATACTGGATGTCTATCTTGCCATTGCTGGATGGAGTGATTGTGAAAATATATGGTTTATGTCGTTTTTTTTTTTTGTCCTCAAAACACCCTTCCATTTCCTGGAAAAAAAATTTGTAGACCTATTGAAAGCGGAGGGTTGGGACTTCGTGATCTTAGAGCTTGGAACAAAGCACTTCTCTCTAAGGTGCTTTGGAACATACATGAGAAAAAAGACACCTTGTGGATCAAATGGGTTAACCACTATTACTTCAACGACTTTTGGAGATGGAAACCTAAGCGAGATGACTCACCTCTGTTGAAACTTTTGGTTAACATCCGAGATAAGCTAACTACGGGTATGGGCTCGACTGAGGAAGCGAAGACTACGCTGAGTGGTTGGAACGAGGGAACAAATTCTCTTCTTAAAGCATATCTTTGGTTCTCCCCTAATCCACTAATCTGGCAATGGAAACCGCTGGTTTGGAAAAGAAATATCATCCTAAAGCACATATTTTCTTTGTGGTTATTCGTGTTGGGGAATTACACCCCCGAAGCGATGCCGATCACGATGATAATATAGTACCCAAAACTTGCGGAATAAAATAACCAACAAGAACACAAAGATTTACGTGGTTCACCCAATATAGGCTACGTCCACGGAGCACTGCAACTTTTATAACTGGAAGAAATATTACAACAAGTGTATACACCAATACACTCAATATTTCTCACACTCCCAACCCGAGTATACCGAGAAAATAATTTCTCTAACTCACACAAGGAGAATTCCCGCACTCAAGAAAAAATACACTCTTTTTTTCTATGCACTCTCTTTTTATCAAAGCTAAAAAGCTTATGATTTTGGGATACAATAACTGAAGGAATTGAGCTCTATTTATAACTAATTCCTTCGTCCAGCTTTTTAAAATCAATCGATGTGGGAAAAGATTTTATTATTATTTTATTTAATCTGGGTCCCACCACATTAAATAAAATCTTACCTAACAATTCGCTCATCGAAAATTCCTCACTAAAGACCGTCAACCATATGTATTAGTTAAGGGTTGTGTCCTTTGCAATCAATATGTGGAATCTTTTGACCATTTGTTCTTTCGATGCCCACTTACAAAGGAGGTGTGGAATAGAGTGGTTGGGATTAAAGAATACATTGGGTTCAGCTACTGCCTTACTTGCAGCTTTAAGAAGTACTTACCGAGGTTCATCTAGAGTTGCAAAGATGAGAATTGTAGCCATCGCAGCTACAATTTATTTCATTTGGGACATGCGAAATCGTAAATTGTTTGATGATGATATGGTGCCCTGTGATAGGGTTGTTAGGAAAATTCAGATTGCTTGGCATACAAATTGCGGTCATGTAGGTTTGGATCTTCATTGTTGAAGATATCTTATGTGCAAATTATGTGCTGGCTATCGGGGTATGCCCCCGTGTACTTGTATCCGGAACCCCGGGGTGTGCCCCGTGTACTTGTAACTTTGTTTCTTTTAACATTGTTTCCCAAACTGGTTATACCAACTAGAAAACGGGATGCTCCAAGAGGTTTTCCATGGATGTTGAAAAACACTCCGGAAACTCCGATGACATAGATGGACCTACTAGGTCAATCTGGACTCCACACTTTCACATATTGGGTTCCGATACTAGTCACTAGTTTCTGCTTCTCTAGCATCTACACCTTAATGATTCAAATTTTCGTGCGCTTGGGTGGATCATTGCTCATGTCCAGTGCTCGCGACTTGCTGTTATTGGATACCATAATCTTACGGCTTGCATCGATGGAACTATGGAATATATTTGCGTTCTTGCTAGATTTTGATGTATAAGAAGTATGACATATTGTTGTGATGGTTGTGTGCAGCTACGTCCTTATTTTATGCATTATATTGTAAATTTCGAATTCGATCATTTAGTTGACATAACCACTTTCCACTTTATATATCCAGTGTATATGTAAAAAATTATATTTATCTTTTAATGGAAATATTTTCATTAAAAAAATAAATAAAAAAATAGAAGGTGGTGGTTCTAGAAGCACGAGTGCTAGTAGCTGCAGTAGGTACTCAACATTAGAGCCGCGTAGTGTAGTATTTAGTTTAGCGTACGTGGGGTGCCACTGGCGCTAAATCTTGCCATTTCTGATTCAATTTACATGCTTCTCGATACACTGGTTGAGGTTAAACACAAAATAACTTAATTATTGTGTTGAATCCAAAAAAGGTTCCATTGCCGGGAATCGAACCCGGGTCTCCTGGGTGAAAGCCAGATATCCTAACCGCTGGACGACAATGGAATATCGTGGTGTTTTGATAAACACTTGTTTATTAAAATACTTAACACTTTCATTCCTTTCCCTTCTAAGGTTCCATTTTTTGGCAGGCCGGAAACGAACGGTTTCCCAAAACCCCACTCCTAATTGGCAAAGAAAAAACCTAATTCCAATCTGAAAATCATCGTTTCCGCAAAAATCACAAGTCGATTGAGGATTATTAACCTGCGGAATCTGCTCTCTGTGATCCCATTTCAGTTCGATTGGACACTGTTATCGGGCAGGATTGGGATCTTGTTAGGTGGATCAACTCCATGATAACTCGGTCGAAGCTGGTGGAGCAACTGAGAGATTACCAGATCCGATCTCAGCGCAAGTGGCCGGTTCTCACTGTCTTCTCTCCCAAACCCGCTCTCTCCACCAGGTAATTTCATGCTTTTGCTCTTTGTTGTGTTTCATAATTAACCTGCATATATTATATTTTGGTAAATCGGTGATTATGTTTGTGAATTTTTTATGTTCTATGTTCGTTCATACAATTGCAATTTTATCCCATGGGGGTTTACTGGTAGTGTTTCCGTATTATTAACATTAAATTCGAAATGACTGGAATTTTATTAAATTCCTGAATTGAAGCGACATTCAAGACTATAGGCGAAAAGATGCAAGTTTTTCTTTGTTCAGAATGGGAATCTTGAATTGACTGTGCACATGGTTTTGAATTATATTATATTTAGGATCACTGCTTTTATTGAGAGAAACAATGGTGGGGAGCTAGAACTCAATGCGATTTCTCATGCATAATGTAAACAAGCTATTTGTCTGGATAGTGTAAAATTTTGGTCTCCGTCTCACTTTTGAAAATACATAAAGATTTTAATGCTCAGCCATATCTCAAAGAACCATTTGAAGACTTTATACTGTAATGAAATTGTGGATGCAGCCTATGGTGAATGGTGCATTAAAAGTTGAAACTATTTGTTATTACTTTTGGTTTATCGATCTGAATTGTTTCTTCCAGCAATCAAGTTGCTATACTGCTCGGCACTCGGCCTCCTGGTTAATTTTCGATCGCTTTAAACTTAAACAGTTGTATATGTGTGGAAAAGGAAATATCTAGTGTATGCTTGCTGTTGGGTTTGAGAGACCAAATGCATAGATTCAATTATTCAAATAGTGGATTTGCTTGATCTGCGTGACTTTCTTTCAGTTCATGGTGAACAATATTTCAGTAATATAACAAGCTCTGTAACCGTGTAAAGACACTAACTCTTTTCCATCTTTATCCTTTATGTTTTACTCCCTTCTTTCCTTGTTTTTATTTAGTTCATAATGCCATCAAATATTTCTTCAGTTATTTCACTGTGTTGTTTTTACACTTTCTCAGGACTGATGTTGCGGTGTCTATATTTTGGGCCTTGCTCTTTATTGTACTTCTAGTTTCCTCGTATAGTACCCTCTGGTTGAAATTTTACTGGATTTCCTTCATTATCATGTGCCTTGGCATCCTTATTCCTATACGTTTGAGAATTTTGCGGCAGTCGCTTGCAAGAAAAAGGGATAGAAGATTGTTGCTACCTTTATCCATGTGAATGTTCTCAACTATTACTGGGCAATAGACACTTATTTAACTACTGTAAACAGAGGTTTCGCTTCTTGGGAAGCCCACTCTGCAAGCTCATTATTATTGATTTGCTGACTTCTAATATTGGTAGGGCTCTTTCCGACCCTTTTCTCGTTGAATTTATACCAGAGCAATCTAGAGTTGCTGGGGAAAAGCACAACAAAAGCTTGTACTGTCGCTCAAGTGATTAGAAACTCTCTTGTACTCATTTTCCAGTAGTGGGAATAACTAACCCCCAATTGAGTTGTTCATTGCTTCACCATCTCCTGACCTTATTGTAAATATTGACTGAACCAGGCACTTTTTTACTCCAGATGAACTCAACATGAACGTAGGGAAATACCAAGGTTACCAAGCATCTGATATGGTAAAGAAGAGCCTTCGGGTTCTGCAGAGAAAAAAAACTATTTTTGCATTCCAATGTTTAGCTAAAAGTCGGGCTCAAGAGCAGATCTGTTCGATTTTATGTCCTGAAAAAACTAGTTAGTTTCTCGTAGATGTTCGTAGGGAAGAGATACATNGAACATATACATTTATTAAAAATTTCATATTTATTTTTTCCCTAATTATTTTATTTTTTCAATGAAAAGAAAAGAGGGAAGTTAGGCTTTAATGGTGCGAGTACGCTTTAATTAATTCATATTTATTTTTTCCCTACAAAAATATCGTATGTATATATATATATAGATACCTATTTATTTTATTTTTTCAATGAAAAGAAAAGATGAAAGTTGGCTTTAATGGTGCGAGTACGCTTTAATTAAAGTAATACAACAAAAACTACACAAATAATCCTAACAAAATCTGTTTTAATTAAAAAAAATCGATATCGAATGACCATAGAATAATCTCGATGTTATGTCGTCGTACACGATTTATTATTATTTTGACGGATAAGGTTTTTATATGTTTTCCGCATAATGGAAGTGAACTATTGATTATTATTTATTTATATGATTTTTCTCAAATGAGTAAAAAAACCATGTTAATTTATTTAGGTGTCAAAGTCTTTACTGCCGCTTTGGGCTTATGCCAAAATTGTTTTCAGATTGCTTTTATTTCTTTTTGCGCTTTATTACGTATATTTTTAACAGTGGGCCCTAAAGTTTGGCCTTTATCCTTTTAATCTACTTGATGTGGGCCATAGAGGCTTGATGTAGCCCACTAAGCCCAAACCGGCCAACATAAAAGGGCCCTTGATCTAGGAAAACCGGGCCCACCTTCCTCTTTTTAACCTCTCATCTTCTACAAACTTCGCTTCAATTTATATTGCTAACATTTTGTTTATATAAATAGCCTATATATACACACACATAAAATTCTATATTATTTAAAAGAATTATTTAAAATAAGTAATATTGGTAATTTAAATGTGTGTATAAGAATACTGTTTAATTATTCTGCAATAATTACAACGAATATATGATAAATCACTTCTAAAAAATCTTTTTCTTTCTCACTTTTTTATATTATTCGTGACTTGTTCATTTCCCTCATTGTTTGAATATAAATCTCGAATGAAGTTAAAATACCTAAAAAATAATATTTGGTATTCAACATAAAATATTTTCATGATGTGTGTAGTTTACAAGCTAATGCATATTCCGTGTTTACTCAGTACACACTCGATTACTTGTATAACTACAAAAATTTATGGAATACCATATAAATTACATTTTTTAAAATATAGTTTCTAATTTTTTTATGTATTGAGTAGCTTATACTAATCTAAACGTGATAAAACCAACCATATTATAATTAATAGGATAAATTGCGTAGAGGGCACGAAGTGTGAAATAGGTATCGGGTCAGGTTACCTTTTTCCCAATTAACCCTTTCCACCTCATTTCTGTGACATTTTTGACCCGGCCCAAACGGGGGCCCACTAAGCTCCACTTTGTCTACGTGTCGATCTACTATTCCTCTAGCACGCTTCCCGTTCCAACGGAAAACGAAGCAGGCAGATCTCACCGTTCGATCCCGACCAACGGCCAAGATCAAATATTTTCAAAACCTCGATAATTTTTCAATCAAAAAATATAAATCACCCTGATGACGTCATTAGACGTACGGGTGACGCAGCAGTGGGGCACCACAACGCAGTTACTGCACTGAAGCACTGTGTCCCCCCGTTCGGGCCGGGAGAACCTATGGGACGAAAACTGAATGAGACCACGTCATCGTCAGTCATCTTTGAAGGTGCTAAGAAATCTATTGGTGACCACACATCGGACTAGTACGATGTACGATATATTATACATAAATATATCTATTTAGTTATATTTTAAATTTTCATCTTACCTTTTATTAACTTGATGACTGATACAATAACTTATAAACCACGATCCAATAAAAACACATAGCAAATCATGAACGATAAATTCGTTCGAAAAAATGTCGGTAATATATGCTAGGTAACATTTGAGTTAACGCAACTGTTATATATAATTATATTATATAATTTTTATATTCAATATTTAGCATGAAATTGTTTTATTTTAGAGTTGAGAGAGAAATTTGTTAAATCGGTTCTCTGATATGAAATCTGGTTGTAAATTTAGAACCTACTTTTGTGTATGATTTTGAACATCTTTAGTTAGGGGTGTCAATCGAGTCGATTGGGTCGGGTTTCGGGTCAACTCGCGAAATTTTTTTATTTTTTTCCCAACCCGAACCCGAAGCAACCCGAAAACCCCCAACCCAAACACGAACACGTCTAACCCGACTCAACCCGTCTAACCCGAATTTTTTTATTTTTATTTTTAAAATTAATGAAAAAAATTCGAAAAATTAAAAAATAATAGTAATATTTTAATTTAAACACATAATAACAAAATTTTCTATTTAAATTTGAAAGTTTAATGATAGAAAATTAAAAGTATATTTACTAAATTAAATAAAAAATTGTTAAAAAAATACAAATAAATATTAAATGATGAAAATTTATCATATAAATATACAATAAATTTTGTTCAAACATACAATATATAAAAATATAGGTAATATTTTCAAAAAAAAAAAGTTTTCGGGTCAACCCGCGACCCAACCCGAAACCCGTCTAACTTAGTACCAACCCGAACCCACCCAACCCGAACCCGAAAAACCCCAACCCGAACCTGATTTTTTTCGTGTTAGGTCGTGTCGGGTTGACGGGTCGGGTCGCATTTTGACACCCCTATCATTAGTGATATAAATTAATGGAATAGTTGGCTCTAAATTTCAACTAAAGTTTGCGATTTTCTTTTGAATTTGACTCGATTTGAAAACTTTTACCAAGTTTATGGATACTCTTTTGTGACTAGTTTTTTTTTTATCAGGTCATTTAGCGTGTTATATAATATAATTCATATTCATTGTTTTCCGAACATGTAACTCACCCTACACCAACACAAAACATTACGCAATCTTAAAACATGAGCGAATATTATCATTTTGACTATGAACATATTATTTTAAAATATATAACTGTGTCACGAGTCAATTTTGTGAAACAATTCATCAATTTTGGTCACTCATTAAAAATAATAATTTTTATTATAAATATGAGTAATGTTGACTTATTTCATAAATAAAGATATTTGAAACCATATAATAAGAATGATACTATTTGAAAATATATATGTGTAAAAAAAATTTGTTTCCACTATGAGATTTAGTAAAAAATCAAGGGACAAAACAAAACATATTATGTTGTCAAAATTATCTATTTTATAATATTGAATTATTGAGTAGCATGAACTCGAATTAACATATATTATGAAGTAACTCACGTGTACTGTCACATCATATTATGGGTGATGTTCTTTGTGCCACCTTATACAGTTATACATTATTATACATCATATTTTATGAATACATTTATTAAAAAGAAATAAATTATAAAATTGGAGTGTAAATGATATTTATTATAATTATTTTTTTATGATTATAGAAACATGTCCTCGCTGTCTTTCGATGGGAACTAAATAAATTTTCGAACTAAAACTTGTAAATGATGTTAGACAATTAAACTGTACATACAAATCATGTACGAAAAATTCGTTTGAAAAAATATTGGTAAGAAAATCAGTAGAATTTATTTTCTTATCTTGTGTTTGATTGGCTTGATAGAATTGATAATTCAATTCACTATCGTATTTGATTGTAATTTTTTGCATTCATTATTTATATTAATTTAATCAAATAATTGAATTAAATTTAAAATATTATCATGTATACCTTTCTTTCATTTATATTAATTGGAAAAACAAAAATTGTGATATATCATTAATTTAAAATTTAATCAATCAAATCAAATATATTATTTATTCAATACAATTTAACATCCTACTCGAATATTTTTACCATCACAACATTATCAATATATATGGATAATTATATTTTTTATCATGTAATTTTTTTTTTCATATTTAGCCCTATTAAAAATAAATTTGTTATTTTAGTCATGTAACTTGTATTTTATTCTATTTTTTGCGATGTTAATGATGAATTTTTCATTTTTAGTCTTATAATTTGCATTTTTGGTCATGTTAAGGATGAATTTGTATTTTTAGTCTTGTAATTTGTATGTTTTTTTATTTTTTTAATCGAAATCTGTCGTGTTTTATTTCAAATGATATTCTGAAAAAACACAACGTTTATGCAAGTTTACTTCCAAAAATTCATGTCAGCATCCACGTTGGCTACATAAACAATTTGTAGACACGACACACTCTAATGAAAAATACCAAAAAAGAAAAAAAAAACATAACTAAAAATTCAAATTCACTATTAACATGACCAAAAATAAAAATATGTTAATTATATAATTACAAATATAAATTTTCCTTTATCTATATAATCATATCCAATTAAACAAACTAATTGATGTAATTGATAAGAGAAATATGAATTATTAAACCAATTATCATACTATACATCAAACATGATAGAATAGTTAATTAAATTGTATAAAGTCTAAAATTAATAGATATCACTCTTTTTTTTTCTTTTTTTTCCTAGGGAAGTCTAATATGATCAATACTTACCTTCCAATTTAAATTTGACATTGATCTTATTTTTAATTATAAATATTTAAACGTGAGATATTTTAATAATCTAATATAATAATATAATATAATATAATGCTTACGAGAGAGAGGAATTCCTTAAATTATTTGTTCACAGTCCCCCTTCTCACTCTTTAAATTTCAGCAGTACTTCCCATCAGCTCTCCCTCCCTCCCTCCCTTCTCCATCCCTTCAAATTTCAATGTATTTTCATACTCATCTCCTAAATTTTCTTGCACTTTTTCTCTAGTAATCTGCGGATAATCCAATATTTTCTAAGATTCGGTGAAGAAGGGTTTTACTATGGCATACATGTGTACGGACAGCGGGAATCTGATGGCCATTGCGCAGCAAGTGATTCAGCAGAAGCAGCAGCAGCAACAGGAGCAGGAACAGCAGCAAGTGCTGCAGCAGCAGCAGCAGTTCCTCAACCCTTTCTGCCTCAGCCCATGGCAAGGGACCAGTTCCGCCGTCGCAGTTCAACACCATGCTCAGGCTTCAGCATCTCTCAGCTATGGGTTTCTCGACCCGTTTGGTGTCTCACCGGAGACGACCGAATCTGGGTTTCAGTTTCCCAGCTTGGAACACCAATCCACAACAGGGTTCAGGTTTTCGGATTTGTGCGGCGGTCCGGGGGGCGATTTTGAATCGGAAGAGTGGATGGAGAGCTTAATTGGCGGCGGGGATTCGACGGAGAGCTCTAATCTTCGGACGGATTGCGACACGTGGCGGCCCGGTTCTGACTTTACCGCTCACATATATGATCCAAATACGTTCCCGAGTCGACTCGGCTCTAACTCATCTCCGCCATCCGATCCTGCCCGAGTTACCTTCTCCAAACCCACCTCTGCCTTCCCGCATTCTTCCGTCGTGAAAGAAAAGAAACCAGTAATCCCTGAAGAAGACGTCGTAGTGGCTGGCGATTGTAATACTGTTGCTTCCACTAGTTCCCCTGAAATCTTCCCCAAAGGGAAGCCATATCTTAAAGCTTTATTAGACTGCGCTCGTCTCTCTGATTCAGACCCAGAAAAGGCGATGAAATCACTTGTACGACTCAGGGATTCGGTTTTCCAGCACGGCGATCCTCTCGAGCGAGTATCGTACTATTTCTCCGGGGCCCTTTACAGTAGAATCTCGCCTCGACGTGTAAAAGCTGCCACAGTTAGTGATACTACCTGTGAAGAGTTCACTTCGTCGTACAAAGCCCTTAATGATGCCTGCCCTAACTCTAAATTCGCCCATTTTACTGCAAACCAAGCAATTTTAGAAGCCACTGAGAAAGCCAAGAAAATCCATGTAGTGGATTTCGGGATTGTTCAGGGAGTTCAGTGGGCTGCCTTTCTGCAGGCTTTGGCGACAAGACCGGCGGGGAAGCCTGAAAGGATTCGACTTTCGGGAATACCGGCCGCTGCTATTGGGCATACTCAGGCGGCTTCACTTTTGGCTACCGGGAAGCGATTGGGAGACTTCGCCAAGCGTTTGGATTTGAATTTTGAGTTTGAACCTGTTTTGACACCGGTTCGGGAGCTGAAGGACTCGAGTTTCCGGGTTGAGCCGGATGAGGTAACTGCTGTGAATTTCATGCTTCAATTGTATAATTTACTTGACGACAGTGATGAGGGCGTAGAGACAGCCCTAAAGCTTGCAAAGTCATTGAATCCCAAGGTTGTAACTTTAGGTGAGTATGAAGTGAGCTTGAATCGTGTCGGGTTCTTGCCTCGTTTCAAGAATGCCCTCAAGTACTACACCGCTGTGTTTCAATCCCTGGACCAGAATATGGCTCGAGACTCACCCGAGCGCATCCAGGTTGAAAGATTGGTGCTTGGCCACAGAATAGTTGGAGTGGCTGGGCCGGAAGAACACAGAAGAGAGCGCATGGAAGATAAAGAAAGATGGAGGATTTTAATGGAGGGTGCCGGTTTTCAGCCATTAGTCTTCAGCCACTATGCACTTAGCCAGGCTAAAATACTTCTTTGGAATTACAGTTACAGCTCATTTTACAAGATTATTGAATCTTCTCCACCGGGGTTTCTTACTTTAGCTTGGAATGATGTTCCACTGCTCACTGTTTCTTCCTGGTGTTGATTGAATCAGGCTGAATTTTGTCGGTGTTTTTCACCCCCTGGTTAATTTTTTTGCATCCTTGGCGTGGAATCAGTAAAGAGAGATTGTTAATGAAGTCAGTTTGGATGAACCGTACTGCGTTAGTGTGTTTATCCTAGCGATGCATCAGTTGCAAGAGTAGATGAAATGCATCTTACTAATAGGTACAGAGTACTAGTTTTGAAGCTTTCGGGGGCCACCTCATTTTTCCACTGGTTTCAGTACGAATTTATGGTTAATTTACCGAAATGATTAGTGTTTGAGGGTTATTTTATCCTCTATTTTACAGTTTTAACTCATGGCGTAATTGTTTGTTCTGTAACATGACTAGTTGAAGACCAACTGTAACCGTGTATATGAATCTGAATTATTGGTGTTTCACACTAATCGGTCTCCTGCTTTTTAATATTTGAAGAACTGGAAAAATTGCATGAGTTACGTCCCGTGTTATGGCCAACCAATTGAAGAATCTAATTCCATATTCGAAGAAGAAAACCAATGTGTGGGAAGCATAATGGGGTTTCCGTGTTATGTTTGTGTAGTCTATTTTCTTGACGTGGGCATTTCTTTCAGGTCACTTGCACGTCTAGTGAAAGTCACACCACATGATATGTGTATATAATTTAGCAGCAGAAGAATGTCATTTTCTTTAAGGTTTTGGGTTTTCCAATGAGGTAGTCAGGTATAGACCCAAAAATGGGAAGAATGGCGCATTTTGGGCATTAGTGAACCAGTAAAGATCCAAGGGTAACACAGTGGTGGTTCCTTTGAGTTGCCATTTTATCCACGCCCATTAAGTAATACATAAATCTTAAGATAATTGGTTTTTGTATTTATTGTTGGTTTTGCTAGGGTAGAGGCATTTGGATAGAGTGTAGATTACTGGTTGGTGAAAAAGCACTTATTATTGTCTCAGGTTGAGGATGCAACAAGGACTGTACAAACTGAAAATTATGTACACGCTGTTGTGTGTGTATAAACTGACACTTCGAAATCAGTCTTCCAGTTCCAGAGTCCTTAATAGTACACTTCTAAAATACAAGTTATCTTGTTAGGAAAATTATTTAGAAAATATAAGGTAAACCTTTTTAACCAAAATATGTAATGTTTTTACCTAGGTGGAAACAGTTTCTCTCTAAAAAAAATTGTCCACTCAATTTTGTCGCTTTATTTAGACGGTCGGACTAAAATATTATTATATTATATAAAATATTAACATAATATAATAAATAATATATTTTAAACTTTAAAAATTTATATAAATAGACAGTGTATATATATATATATATATATTAAATTTAAGTTTTTAAAAATTAAGTTCCGAACCAGTCATCCTCAAACACAAAAATGGGCGAGTAACAAAGGAAAAATCACGACTGGTTTCATCCATAATTCTTACCCCGTATTATTTCAGCACACAAATATCGACCAAGCTTGCCGTTGTCAAATCTAGTTGACACGCAACCGTTGCAAGGCTTTTGTGGAAAACCATCAGGCTCTTGCACGACCAATATGGGTTTTGGTCCGAATCGTCGGGGAAGCCAATCAGACGAAAAGCCAATGTGGCCAGTGTCGAAACAGAGAACGTAAAGGTGGGTGATAGACTCTATGTGATGAACTTGAGATTCGTGTAGTTGAAGCCCGAATTCCACAGTGAGGTAGCCCATTTACTCGCTAGACACCCTTCAAGTGTTTTAATTGATGTTTTAATCTAGGATGAAATGATTTAATTTAAAGAATATAAGGTTGTATGATTTATATCGTTGGTTGTAATTTTAAAATCTTTCAAAATTTATAGGAAAGACATCAAAAAAAGGAGGAACTTGAAATATATTCTCTAATATTTTACTCAAAACATAAACTATGGATTCGACTGAGAAATCTGAAATCCACTCGTTTCAAATCATTCGATCTATGCACAAGCTTAAGTTTGTTATTTGATTCTGGCACACTCGATTTGACATATCCTTTTCCCAATAATATCAATGCAGTTATCAAAAATTGGTCTGCCCCTATAATTGTAAGAAACCCACAGCTTAAAAGCAGGTGAATTGCACCTCTAGTTCAAGACATAGAAAGATAATTTCAAAGTAAATATGTTTTTATTGCAGAAATCCATCTCTCTTTAGAAATCAGGATAGGGAAATACTTCATCACCTTCTTCACGTTCCTCGTCTGCGCCAATTCGCTTCTGTTGTGAATAGTCATCTACAAAAAGAGACGAAGCTTCTCTGGATTCCCAAGATTTGCTATCATGTTTCGATATAACAGAGATTAATTTATCCTTGATGCACTTCTCAACAGTGTCCCTATTACTTTCTTGGCACTGCAAACCAAGAAGAGAAAGGCATTGTCCTTGGAAGTTTAAGTCGTTTGAGGACAATATTAGACCAGTAATTGTCTTGGCAAGATCAGGTGCATAGTTGGAGATCTGCAAAGAATGAATTTCAACCTTCTAAACGAAAACTAGTGGGAAAAAATTAGCTGTATGATGCACTCATACTTCAACAAATCTTCATCAATATAATCACAAGCACTTCTACATCCACGCTTGATCAGTAAGAAAATGTGAACTGGTACGGAAGTTCAAGAAACTATTCCACTTGAGCTGGAATTTCTGCTTGGATACCTTATCATAGCATAATACAAAATGCTGGTTCTTAGACAACTGTAACTGTAAGTTTTGTATCGATAATGTTGACCTATGTCAAGCTAAATTAGGTATACTGTACATTTATTGAGACTACAGAATAGCAAGAAATTTTGGAGTGATTCCCAATTTTCGGATGCTTTCCCATTTATATCGTGATGGTTTCTAAGTTGAATTCTGTTGTGAGTACCTAAAATATAAAGAACACCATCAAAGGAAATAGGGAAAAAGAAGGGAAACATCTTCTTACTGTACATAAACTTTCTATCTTTATATTAAGGTGTTTATTAACAGAGCTGAGAGACCACAAATTCTAACCTTAAGTGCACGCTCACTGAGCAAGACCCCTATATTCTTTTCCTTCATTTCCTTCAGCGCAAGCTTGACAGATTTTCTAGTTAGAGTTCGATCAACTCGACTATTCTCTGAGCTAGACATCTTTGTTCTTGCCGCAAGTTAAGAAAACAAGGAAGAAAACATAACACCAAGTAGTAGGGCACACCAAAAGTTCAGAGGAATATGATGGATATTATCGTAATTTTGTAACAACAGTCAAGGATATTGTCTATTGTATCTATGAAGAACAATGTCGATGTGGACACGTGGTGGCAGGTTCTCCCACTCTAGTAAGACAATACCATCTTGATCTGCAAGACTTCTTAGAGTCAATCCATACTTTTTCCATTCAACGCTTGTCAGTGCGTCAAGAGATGATTGCGGCATTGAACTGGGTGAGAAATCTCTGTTATACAAGACCTAGATGCAGAAATGCAAATTCTTTAAATATAATCCCATAGGAAAAAATTTTGCATACAGGAAATCTTTTCTTTATCAGCGCTAAGAAGGAAGAACCCCATGTTTCAGGATGACAAAGGCTGAAAGGGCAAAAGCAAGAATCGTCCACAGTTTTCTTTTGACCATTTTTGTGTGTTTTTTCCACGTAGTATAATGTGTTTAGAGGGACCTGGTGGTATAAGTTAGTTCAAATAATAATATCAGCTTGAGATCATTTGTTGATATTGTATTTAAAAGTATAATCGCATTCACCAGGTCCTTGTTTATTCTTTTTTAATCTCTGTAAATCCATCAGAAGAAACAGTATGAAAAATATGTTTAAACCTTTACGTAGCATAAGAAGTTAAGGACATCATCATAGACTTCAATAATAGGTCAGCGAATGATTATGCTATACTATGGGAGCGCTGAGCATGTGCTCTTGCAGAAACTATTTCTTCAATAGAATACGCTATCAGATCCAAACGGTACAAAATTCCATGGGAGATATTTGAACGAGAATTACCACCAATAAGTTTTGCTTCATAATATAAAGAATATGTAACCCAGAATAAACCTCTGTTTTTCTGCCATACAAACAGCAGCAGGAAGTTTGAGCTGGCACTGTTGTTTCACTGATGATGATAACAGAGTCCATCACCTGTCCACCACCTTGTTGGTTTCCAGAGCTGCACGCGACCCCAGTGCCAACTTTGAGAATCTTTCTGTGAACATTATCAAAATAAAAATAGAATTATGACACAGTCAAGCCAGAGTTATGATTATAACTATCACAGTCCGCAGAAGGTGATGCTGAAAAACTAAGTGAGAGCCTTCTCAATGATGATTTTTTTATTCTGCGTGAAAACATAATGAATCAAGGTTAATAATCAATTCTGACGCCATAGCTTCTGTGCCATGCCATTGTTCAAGATTTGTCTGGCCTTACCGGCAGGGCTGGTCTATGTTTTCGATACTGTGAGAGCATACTAAAAATTCGACAGTATCTACAGATGTTCATCCATGTGATTACTGTTAAAAGATTCGGTAGTTATAAATCTATTCATATAAAGAAAACTGAGATTCTATGACACACCCAGTTGAGGAGCAAGACTGGCACGCTTCAACCAGTCTGTTTCCATGCTTAGAGACATAGTCTTCAAATCCCAACTTCAGAAAGTCAATATTTGCTGCATCCACAGGCAAGACACTGCATGCATTTTCCAGTACAATTCTTTTATGTTGTGATCCTGTGATATCCCCAGAATCAACAGAGAGTTCAATTGCAATCTTCTGGAGATATCAGCGCAGATGAGCAACAAGTGAGATCACCTTACATCAGAGTTATTCCAGAAATTATAACTCAATGCACTAAAATCACAAAGTGCATTTTTCAAAAGAGCACGAGGTTATATTAATTGCTGAACACACATAATTTTAAAATTTCAAAAAGCACTACAGTCTAGACAAACACTTGTAGACTTAGAGGATCATTACCATCACTCTAGGAAATAAGATGCACTTTCATTTGTGCGTTGAAATGGGGAATCAATTAGAAGATGGGGGAATCAATTTGATGATTTTGATCCAACATATTAACTAATGATCAAGTACATGTCATATCAATTGTTAACCATCTTGAATGGAGTTTGGTCTCTTTGGTAACTCCCGAATGTATAGGTCCTTCTAAGGTAAGGAAAGGTAAAACCAAAAGGAACAAACACATATATGCTGCGGAAAAAAATAGCATATCAACAGAGGCAATCAGAACTCACTGGAGATCTCAGAACAAGCATCTGCAAAAAACAGTAAGCAAATGAATTGGGTATCAGCAGTGTAGTTAATTAATCATCCCAACACTCATTAAATCTAGAAAATGAATCAGTCATCAGAAATCAACCTTCCTAATGAAGATTGTCATCATCGCCAGTAGAACATCAATTTTTTCAGATATTGACAATGATACTTCAGTTCCACTGCAAAAGAATAACAGAACAGATCCAGAATATTTTCTATAGAGAAGTTTCCACATTTATGACAGAAAAGAGAAAACACATTGCCTGAATTTTGGGCCATTCTTTGCCGCTGATGGTAGTCTCACAAGCCTTCTTGACGAAGTATTTTCTTTCAAGTCGAGTTTCACGTGATGAATCTCAGTATCAGTGATGCCTGGTCAAGTGGATCTAACGATGAAAATAGCAGCCAGGCTTCACATTTATTTTTTGGAAAATCTTTATGACTCTTAAGCATACCACTTTTCTACCAGTTACAATGCAAACAAGTTTAACCTATAAATTGTACTATGTCAAACAATCAATGTTAAAATAATATCATCGTCACAATTATGTGGCCCAAGGGATTTCCTAAACCGAAAAATAGTCAAATCTTGCATATATGCCATCGATTATCACATGAATCACCCTGGCTACTACAATTTATTGATTCAAGTTTGTGCCATTTCGATCAGATTAGTTAGGGTTAAAACGAACTAGAGAAGAATTTAGATTTAGGTTCCACTGGTTAAGTAATACGTTCAATAGTTAGTTCTGAAACTTTTAACAATAGCCTCACATTCTTTATTTTGTTCCTGGTCCAGATGGCATCCACAATCGAAGCTTTAATTATTACACAATACCCAGCAATTGAGCAAAAGACAATTTACTTCGAGAGAGACCTTACCTGTGGTAGCAATGCTAAGAACTCCATCTGCAATAAAACATACAAATGGTAAGGGAATATGAATTTATATAACATGAATTAAGAGAATTGCCGGGCATAAAGAGTAAAAAATATTTTAAACATGTCAGGATCATAGATTATTGACAAGGTACAATTTGGATGATTAAAAATATGAATGTTAAAAGTAATCATTGCAGCATTTTAACAGAAAGCATCCGATGAGCAGCTAATTTTCCTGGTTGGGTTATATGGGGAAAAAATTTCAATGATAGAGGGATAGGAAATCAGAAGACAGCAACATTATATGACCAGAGTTACGCCGTGAATGTGAAATAAATAACAAGAAACTTGATTCATGCGAAAACTATGCAGACTTCACACCCATATAAGTATAAATGCAAGTTCAATTAGAACAGCACAATCCTCACGGACAAAAAGATGGTTCTTACCAAAATGATTAGGATAGAATGGAATAACTGATTCACTTACCCCATTTACCAGTCAAAATGGGATCATTTCGAACTTTCAGTTCATGAAATTCCTCCAAAGTGCTTCCAACACCTGTGTCAGAAACTGTTGAAAGGGAAGACATTACTAATGCAAGTCATCCGAGTTTCAAACTTTGAAAATGATCCACAAACTCAAATTTCTAGCAACTCATCAGAAACATAAAATTATCCACGCTACTCAATTCTGCAGAAGACTTTCTAAACACATTTTAGTAGTTCTCCCAACCGTGCGAACTTCGCCCCGCCAGAATTCTCTCTCTTTCAAATGCACTGATTTTTTTTTTCATATATGATAAAGACCACATGGATTTAGCCTCAAATTGTCTATTTGCATCCCTTGATTGATGGAGACAACAGAATTTGGCCAATTCAAGCTACAATCACGTTGAATTGAGTCCAAAATTTCTGCAATCCAAGCAAGAAATAAATCATAAATTTGCAACATATACCTGAGATTCGAACTGAAGGAGGTTCGGGCTTGAGGAAAACAGATAATCTGCAAATATAACCCAACTGGCGGCATCTTTGAAACGCAGAAGATATCAACTGTGAAAATCCAATCAGCAATCCAGTTAGTTTAATGCTAAAAAAAGCGAGAAAAATGAGATTTCGCAACTCACAAATTTACACAGCTTTTCCACAGAATCTATTTCCATTTGGACGACCAGAAGCATCAGTGTTCCAGAAAACAACAGATATAACCTCATAATTGAAAAGCCCGCGCAGTTTTATTTTATTATTACTTGTAATTTAATTTAACAGCATAATTGCATCAAATCTCCAGCAAAAAAAAATTATTTTATAAAATTAATAGCATTTTAGATGTCATATTTTAAAAAACAGGTATAAAAAAGGTTAAATGTGATTTTATAATATATATATATATATGAAATGTGTTTGTTTTTTTTTAAAAAAAATATAAAAAGTATCAATCTATTAATATTTTAAAGAAATTTTATGTTTTTAGACTTTTCACACATATTTCACATATAATATTATCTATACATACAAGTACATGAATATAAAATTTAGTGGAAATAAATTTTTCAATACATTAATTTGTCAAATTTTGATTTGTGTGCATTAACTTATAATTTTCGACAATTTTGATTCAATTGTTGAAGTGATGCTGAATATTTTAGCAATTTCCAGCATCTCGTCATTGTTTTTCGTTTTCACGTCAGTAACGTAATTGATTCTGAAAATCAAAATGTTTTTAAATTACTACAACCTAAATCAAATTTTGAATATTTGGTCAATCATAACCCAAAATATAACAAATTAGTGAACCATAAAAATTATACGAGATTATAATATTTAAAAAATGTTAATACATATATTTCTATTCAGAACTTTATCCAATCTTATAGCATGGAAATTTCACTAACAGAATCTATTTAATGAAACATACTATTTGGATTTACATCAATCGAATTAAATCTTGAACATTGTCGAGTTATTTGGATTGATTGAGTAATTTAAAATTATGAAATTATAATCATGAATTCAAATCAACAATTTCAAATTTATTCTAGTTTTTTAGGTTAATTTAATTAATGAATGTAAAATTTATCTCCTAACATTCGAAATTCCGAATAAACACATATGTTTCAAAAAAAAATCAAATCAAATCATTCCATTCAAAAACAAAAAAAATAGTTTCACTTTAATAGACAGAACGAAACATTAATAGCAGCAATACACTGAAACCATAGGAATAAGACTACTTATCCACCATTTACTAACATTCCATAAATTCCAACGTCTTGTTTCGTCAATCAGCCCAAAGGTTCACCTGACTTTAACCCTTTTTTTTACCAGAAGTTGTTATATTCGAAAACTTATCAACCATCTGCATTTAATCAAAAATCAAACCCACAAGTGAAAAGCATTCGAACCCATGTGATCAAAAGAATACGTAAATACGATTCAATGTGATATTAAATAAACAACTTACCATATGCCATTTGACTTGGAAACATCGTTTGTGATCTTCCATGGGAGTGTGGGTAAACTCCTGGAAATAATCCTTTACGTTCGTGAAAAAGCTCGCGTTCTCACGATCAAATCTACTGTTTCGGCAAGAACCACCACTGACAGCAACTGCCTGATCAGCGTCCATTTTTTACAATCCGCAAACTAAGAAAATAAGAGCATACCAAATAAGTACCAAGTAAATAATTTACAGAATGAAGAGAGTATATTCACAAGTGTTTTGATAATACCTGATGAGAAAGAGACGAAGAATATTGAGGGGATGATAGCTAATTGTATGTATGTGTCTACTTATAATAGTTTGGTTTGGAGGGATTGTTGTACAAGGGATAATATATATGAAGAAGATTCATGGCTTGGGAAGGAAGACAGGTGAGATTGACCTATTTTTTCATCTGCTAAAACTCAGCAAGTTTTAATCTTTTTTTTGTCCTGCAAGTTACCTAACGATGATGGATTCAAATTTATAAGAATTGCTTGAAGAAAAAGATAAAGAAAATCAACGACATCCCTCAACTCCTCAATATCCAAAATCCACATTTGCGCCTATGGTTCTATTCAATCAGATAGAATTTAATCTATTACACACAATTTTGCATCAAACAACCCATTGTGCACGACGTTCACGGTGGTACACTCACGTGTCTTGGCGATTTTTGACTTACCTTCATGAATCTGGTCATTAATCTATCGTATAATATGAACAGCGGCCACATTACGGCTCTAACCCAACATCAATACTCATCTGGATTGCCTTTTTGCTGCGTGAGTACTCGACAAAAAACACCAAAGTTGTGCTATAAGCTAAAGCCAAAGCATTAATGTTGTAGGTGGGAATGCCACTCAAACTTATCAACCCCAGTTCCACAATTGTTAGTGAAATTGATGTAGGAAGTTAACATAAACTAGATAAAAAGAGGAAGTAATACAAGTGACAACCAACGGAATGAGTTGCTCTTCCATTAAATTAGAAAATTATCATTTCACAATCACGTGTGGTACTGATTTACAACAAAAGCAATTTCCAAAAAAAATGAAACCCTTTGACTACAGAACACTTCAGGCCTGGCACATCATAAATAAGATATACAACAAGTTGATGACACCGTTCTATTATTTCTCGTGTCCTGCAGTTTCTCAGTCAAAAGAGCAAGAAACAGAAAAAAGGCAAGCAGCTTTGCGAGTGGAGAACTGGTCCTTGTGGAAAAGGAAGATAGAAAGAAGACAAAAAGCGCATTGTAATTCATTTTCGACCTCCCAAATGACATCGAAAGTTGCCACTGCAATGGAGGGAATATTGTCACCGCTGCTACTATTTATCGATGCACTGTCACCTCTTGCGCAATGGTGAGCCTTTTGCCACAGCTTTCATATTCTGTGAATCTTTGAAGCAAACAAAGTGCACAATCGTCTTACCATTGGGATAAATTGCAAAGACACTAGTTCCTATCTTTTTGTTGCAAAGAGAGCACATACTGTCTCCAGTAATCTTCACAACACTTTTCCTATGGCTATATAATTCATCTTTTACCTGTGATTCAGAAAAAAAATATAATTTAGAGAAACTAAAACATAATGCAATCATGGAAATTAGTTAAATTTGTTTTATTGGAATCTTTATGATGTGCTGTCAAATCCAGAAGGTCAATCTTTACATAGAAAATGGCGGAACTTGATGAGCAACAGATTATTTACACAGTTAATGCTCGGATAAAGAGTACATGAAAACTATGATTGGCATGATTAGTTTCTCATTTGCCTCATTCTTAGCAAAATGTAAACGCAAGTCATAAGGTAACGTCTGTTGACATTTGACATATGTACATGCTAGAAATGAGTGTATTAATTGACATTCAGGCCTTTGTAAGTGTACAAATTCCAATTTATCCCCAAACATTTTGAAAGAAACATACCTGTAGGCTTTCACTCTCTCTCAAGCTCTTTATCACAGAAAAATTTCGGTATGCTTCACTGGATTTTCTCAAAAGTGGACCAAGAAAAGGAAGTAGATTCTGCAGTGAGCCAATAAAAAAAAGAGTAAGAGAGCAGTCTGGACATATTGCATCACAGGTAATTCATCTCAAGGAACACCAGAAGAACCCAACACGCATGCATTTCCCGCTTCTTATATTCATATATACTCTGTCCAACAAGGAAATTACCTTTAGCTTAGTTTCTCTAGGTAGCAGCTTTAAGGCCTGTGCTCCATTTATTCGATCCCATCTTTGGCCCAATAAATCAATGACCTTATCAAGCATAATGGTAGAAGCTCCTAACTCAATTGCATCATCGGTATCACCATCACTCTTTCCACTGTCAGTGCCACTAGTGTTGATGCGAGTCTCCTCCGCAACCTCAATTTCCGCAATTTTCTTATTTAAACGACCTTTGGTTTTACCTGTTCCAGGACCAACTTTAGGAATAGCAAAGCTCTGAGAAGAAATCAAATTGGTAATTCTCTTTTCAAAGTTTTTTGTTGTCTTCCGAGGATTCAAATATATTTGCAGCAGAGTAAGATATATGTTGCCATAAGATTTCGCTGCATGTTGACCAACTGCGGACTCATAAACCCGATCGCAATATGACAGTGCCAGTTCAGGAACGTTAAGCTATACAATTTATCCACACACCAAAGAAGAGAGGATTAGAATGCGTGAAAATGAAGATGAGTTGCTTCAAGGGGTAAAAAGAAAGAAAGAAAAGAAGAGAGGATATACAGAAAATATGAGCAGGACATTTTACTGGCGAAACACAAAACATGTCACATTAAACGCTGTTTTACACGCCAGACTAATATATTAACACCCTATTTCTATGCACCAATAACAAAGCTCATCAACATATTAAGCATACCATAGTAATTTTAGGTATACGGACAATCCAAGTGATGTTATTTTACAATCTAGAAATACGAAAAAATAGTATCATAAATCCAATATGTATTTACATATTATTGAATAATTAAAAAACAGATATCCATTGATGTACAAAGATAATACTTGAAGCATGCCTTGACCCTTTATTGTAATACTGTTCTCCACAGCCAATGCACGCACTTCATGAAAGTGATGTGATGCACATTGGTTTGTGCACAGGACCTTGTGCACTTCTCAACGCTACAATGCACAAGTAAACATCCCTGGAGTAGTACTTATAGGTGTTACAAATTAAGATAGCAGCAAATGTCCGAAGCTAGTGAATAGGCAAGCAGATCTGCTACAACGTCTATCTAGTTCATATGGAGAACTTCCGAGAGAAGGGTCCAGTAAGATTCAAAAAAATTTGACAAAGGCATAAAACACACATCCATATAACACCAAAAGTTAATGACACATTTATTTCGTATCAAACACACGATCCTCGGAAAATATGGAACCAGGGGACATAGTTACCTTATGAACATAAATGGACAGAGCTAACTCATGTTGGTTCATCTTGCCCAATAGAATCGCGCGTTCTTCATACAGGGCATCTGGTGGAAGACGCTTCAATATTATCTCCGGGTTGTACCTAGAGATGCTATCCAAAGCAGACAACAGTTTTTTCCTTGTAGGAGAATAAATTTTCTCATCCCACTTTCCCTGAGAATTAAGATCTGCATACCAGTCGAGTACTTCTGACATATATATTTGTATCTGGATGAACCAATTAATTTCAGAAGATTAGTTCATATTAGACTAACAAATTATGAGTAATATTAGCAATACAAAAGAACATTTCACCAAAGTCATCTGGTTATGATACGTCTTTATTTGACAGAAAATAAGTTTACAAATATTTTCGAGAGGAGGTCATATGCGCACAACACCACGAATTAAAAGTAACTCATTTTACTCGAGTATTTTTTAAAAAAAACCTAGCACTTTGATAACTGAAATCTCTACCTAACAAACTTCATGATCATTAAAGCCGTAAAGGTATAGTCTAAAGCAGCCACAGAATGTGTAATCCCTTACCATTTCATTTTGGAGATTTCCTGAGACGCCGTTTTCATTCATTGCAAGCATAAGTTCCAAATATGTAGTCTGCATGCTTGGACCATGCTTTTTCAGATAAGAGTTCACCAGGTCGGCTGGAATATTTCCAGACAAGAAGAGTTCGATAGTTTGTGTGGGGCAGCTTTCAAGAACTAGCATTGAAAACTCTAGGACTAGCATCGGATCTGTGCCACAGAGAGGCTGAAAAATAGACAGATTTTTTTAAAAAAATAGTTGAAGTAGATCATTGGTGTCAGACAATAGCAGACACAAAATTATATCTATAGCAGTAATATCCTGCTTGATGCTACCTTCGCGAAATTTATCTCAAATATGAATTATTGTCGTTACCGCTATGTAAAGAACTTTGACGTACTTAATGGCAAAGAGGCTTGACATGAAGTTTTATGAACAAATATGGATCTCACGAGTCAAAATCAAGGAATAGGGCATAAAAATTATTCATTTGCAATCAATGTATTTCTGGCAAATTTCCTAAAACAGTCGAGGCTGGAGATGATTCAGGGTTATCTGGATGCTGGACTAATTAATTTGGAGTTTCAAGTTGTTTGGAACTTGCAATCTTTTACATTCATTGATATACTGAATTAGATGCGTTCAAACACTACACCATCTACACAAAACTGTTTATATTTGTGCACTCAATATGCTTTGGTAAGAAAAAACTTGCTGATAAATACACAATTGAGAAATAATCGAAAGGAAAAGCAATTAATAAAAGTATAAAAAAGCTAGAACAGTAAGTAAACTTTTCCTAGCATCCTTTGTTTTTAAGTAAATCAGACAGTTGTCTATAATGTATGGAAGTGTACTTGCATTATGATAGATTCTGCCGACCCAGGGAAACACTTTCAGCTTAAATAAATGCCAAAGTATTTCTTTGTGAATCAAGTATAGTGTCACAATTGTAAAAGATACCTACTTTCAGATACTCGATAATCATTTCAGGTTTGAACTTCTGGGAGAGCTCGGCTGGTGGATTGTTTGAGTTTGACTCTTCAACTAATTTATGAAGCAGCTTGAGTGCCTCACGGTGCATTGCATTGCATTTATAAAGTTCCAACAGGCAAACATGCTGATTTCTTTCCTGCAAAAACTCTTCACATATTTTTACACTACAATAATTAAGACCCTTTAATAGTTCCAGAGCAGCTGAAGGTTGTCCTGTCAATAGAAGGGCCTGAAGTAACGCTGTGTCAAGTATAGCAGCAATTTCACGAGCAACAGAGTTGATGGGTGCATTTGCTCGACCCTATGAGAACCCAAAAAGATTACAATCACACAAAAATGAAATACATAAAACAATAATCAGTCCAACAGGTGCTCCTAGGCATGAAATGGAATCTAATGATAATCAACGGTGACAAATCAAAAAATGTATTTAAGGTAAACAATACTTATTGTCACGAGTCACCACAACGAAGGCAAGTTTGAATTCTACTACAGTTAACCATAATGAACGCAAGCTTGAATTCTGCTACAGTTGAGACCTTTATCTATAAAACAAGAATTTGGCATATCTAAATTTACGACTGTGAAAGATAGCAAAAACCTCACCTTAATTGGTTTCTTGGGCCGATTGTATCCATATGAAACAAAACTATTTCCGACAGCATCTGAAACAGCTTCGTCAGTTCCTTCAGCGGCAGCTTTTTCAACAATATTGAATCTCTTTCTCTGCAAGAACTTAATCAGGGCCATCAGAGTATTGTGGTTCATCTTCTTGGATTCAAGATCTACTCTCTCATCAGAATCCAATGCATGAGGATGAATTGAAGATTCCATATCATCTGACAAGGTCGAGGAACCTCTTGAGAGATCTAGAGCATCTCCACTGCTATCCATATATTTCTCTGGTTCAGGTACAACAGATGATTTGGGAAGAATGATTGATGGGTACAGAGAAAGCACGTAAGTGATTTCCACCTGAGATGCCCAAAAATGTTCCATGGCCTCCTCATAGTTACCATTTTCAAACAAATAGTGAGCATATCTGCATCCATGTACAGGTTTGACATCACAATTTTCCGCATGTAAGAGTAACTCATGCCATTACATACGGCATGTTGGATTGTTAAATCAAACATCATTTTGACTGTGAAACTTTTGATCAAATTATTTTCATTTTACCAGTTATAGTCGCTAATATCGCAATGCAATAGCAAATCTTATTTTTTTTTAAAAAAAACCATGACTTTGAATGTGTATATTTAACCATGTTACAGCAAATTGAAGTTGGACCCGTTAAAATTTAATTCATAAATAGCCCAGCTGTGGCCATGGCATCATGATTGGAAATCAAAACAGAGAAGAAAGATGACTAGACAGACTCCTTCTCTAAATATACTATGAGCCAAATTTCAATGGAGGGGATATCCAATGTCGACTCAAGTATCTTATAATCGGAATTAAACATTTCACCAGATTTCCTTGAGTTTTAGCTCGGGACTATGATGCTTTTAACATTTTTAGTCAGTCAATGACTTATAACAAGATACAAATCAAGGTATGTGCTCCTTGTTCCCATTTAGAAGTTGTAATCCCTTCATTTCAAAAGGAAATGAGTTATAGATCCAACTTCAAAAGATAATTTCCTCTCTTTCTGCTTCCCAAATCTCTGGTATTAACCATCTCTTGTTCATGTCTTATAGCTGGATTTACAAAATTATCAGTTGTGGAAAAAATTTCTAGGACAAACTATGTTGAACGCCTAAAAGCACCTTGATAAGCCCAAATCTTATAGATATTTAAGGGATTTTATTTTGTCATATTCGTGTTTTTCTGACATTTTTATTCCATATTTTATGATTATTTGATTTAATTTTATATAATTTATAGATTTGACGAAAATGTGAAAAAAGCTTAATTTTGGAGATAAAGTCAAACAATTTAATGTCACTTAGGAAAAACTCAGAGAAAGATGGAAGTAGAAAACACTGCGATATCTCGATAATTAAGGAAAGAATTGATAGCGAGTTTTGTCTTATTTTCCATGATTTTTATAAATAAGTAAATAAAAGAAGAAAAGAAAACTCATTCCCATTCACGTGGGATTTTTCAATTTATTAAAAGATAATTTGGGAAAATCTTGCCACATCCACGTGGAGTCCACCTTGTGAGATAAGGGAGTTTGGAATTTTAAAAGATTGAGACTTATCACCTCTCTTAGACCCATTAACAGGATATACAAATTGGAGAGAGAAGAAGATTTTGACAAGGATTTTTACTCAACAGAACATCAGAGGAGGCAGAAACTTTTCTCTGAGAAGAAGGAAGGCCAGGGTTGAAAAGTTGAGAGGAAGATTTCAATATTCTCAAGAACACGTGCCTTAACCGCTGATATTTCTTTCAATCTTTTTTACCACGTTTTCCCCTATGAATTTGAACATGAGTTTTGTTTTTGTTTTGAGTTTATGGAGTAGATGTTTGTAGATTAAGACCACGATAGAGCCGAGACAAGTTATTTTTTATGTTTTTCAATTTGATTTCATTTGTTTATTTTGACTGATTGACTGGTGTCGTTTATCACATGTGCTTTTAATATAGCCAATTAAATTGCATGATTTGTTGGTTATTCTAAAATCGGAAAGTGATAAATTAATATTTGCTTCACTATATCAATTAACATATAGTTAAACTGACTAATAATAGATTTGATTTTTAAATGCGACTTCAGGTTGAAAAACCGAAGTTCTATAGTGACTTAATGCGGTTAAATCTAATTAAATTCAGTTACGAATAATTGGAGTGTTAGATTTAAAAAGTATAATGCGATTATAAAAGTTGGGGATAAAAAAAAAGATAACATGATTATGCACAAACAAATATTAATTTACACGTCTGCGGATTAAACATAACCATTCAAAGATATGGAGAGTCAATTAAAGTTGACTTCAATAAACTAGATAAGAAGTTTTATAGTTTAAGAGTTTTGTTATGTGCATCATCTTTGTATCAGTAGAATAACTCCGACCCTTGTCTTCTTTCTGTTTTCTTTTTACAAAATGAGCTAAAATAAAGCCTAACAAAACACACTAAGAACAAAGAAAAATAACCACCTTATATGAATTGACTGCTCCCTAGTGGCTCGAAGACTTGAATCTTCTGGCGGAAGTAACTTGCACAAAGCCAGTGCTTCCTCAAAATTGCCTGAAGCTGTTAGCTGAACAATCTGGATAAATGGAATACAACATATCCATTGAATTTTATAAGGTCATAGTGATATTTTCCGTTGGGTAAAAATTCAAGTTAAAAATGACCGTTAGAGCTTTCTTTTAGTAATTCTAACATCAACTTTCTCACTGCAATTATGTTTTTCATCACAAAATCCACATAAATATCAAATCAACAGGAAGTAAAATAATAATAATAAAATGTCATGAAGAAAATCAAAGCATAATTTTATCCCTTGCTCTATATGAATACATTACGAGTTTATGACTCCATATAATTGAATAGGCGTACAACTTCTTGAATCCAACAGGTACTATACCATATAATTAATGTTAGGACGAAAGAATGGCCAATATTAACGAGACTAACCCATAAGAGATGTACGGTTTACAATTATTTTTTAGTACAGGCACAATTAACAAAGTCATAATCAAATGGAAGGGTCAGAGATTATGGGGGAAAAAAAAGAGAAATGCACCTGTGCACCAAGGGGAACTGGAAAAAACCCATAAACAGAAGTCTCTAGTGCTACAATCATAGCATGGGTGCTCTGAAGGAGCCGGCGAGCATTACGAAGAACAACAGTTTGAATCAGTGGATAAGGATTTCGAAGAGACCGTATCTGCGTATCCAAAAAGAATTGTTAATTGCAAAATTTCTCTCCATTCAGGTGATAGGTAGTTTATGCCAAATACCTCAATATGTCTTGGTAAAAGACCTACTGCATATGGCATCTCAATAACAACTGATGTGGGAGCCTCCGACCAGCAAATCCTACCTTCCTGAAGAAGTTTACCATTTTGATCGACAAATACTCCAATATTATCCTGGAGAAAACACAGGTAAATTTCATCACATAATACATCTAGAAACTTAGGCAACAAGACACAATTGCATTATGCGTCAAGCTTGGATAGGGCTTATGCAAGACTTGCTCAAAATTAGTACTTTAATCCGTAAACTTTGGGACATGAGTAATTGATAGACCTAATCACCATTAAAACAAACCTTTTGGTGTAAAACACGGTTGCTGGCATCATGTAGAGAATGATAAATAAGAAATATGTTACCTTTCCCAGAAGAAGCTCTCCAGACGGAAGAGACACAACCAATGGCGGGGCAGTTCTCCCTGAAGGAAAAACCTCTGACAATGCACCATTTGTTGAATTCAGTATGACATATTCTCTTCGAATCCCCAAACATATATTTTCACCACACCATGACATTGACTTCACATGGTCTGGAACACCAAATTCTTTCACCTCCACAAACCCACGCCCGCCTAAGAAATCAGAAATCATAAATCATACTATGGACTTCCAAGGTAAAGCATGTTGAGATGCCTAATTGAGAGAATTAATATTTTATCATGCCAACTCAATGAATACCATGTCCCGAAAAGTTAAAGAACTCCCACTACAAGCAAGAAGTAGCATCAAGTCAGGAAGGCAATGAATGTGAGAAGTAAACAAATAAAACAATTAGGTGAAAATTGCTTCCGATGATCGACGAGACAAAATAATACCAAATTCACTTTTTATTTCCTAATTATGTACTAAAACTGATGCATGATGATTAGTTTAATTTGTAACACAGATTCCATGATTTCTGGAGAATCAAAAGACGACATAGTTATTTTGGCAATCTAAAGTTTAAGCCTTCCTAGATACTAATGGCAATGTAACAGCATCCCAGAACCTAAATCAATGAAATCAAACAAAGAAAATAACTACAAAGCCAAGTAACTTTCGTATATAAGGCAGTGTTTACCATCAAGCCTCAGGCATAAATTCAATCATTAAAACTCAATGAAGAAACAGCCAAATAGTATTATCCTCGTGACTATTCTTGCTTTTACCCCATCATACCGTCGGCGAAAAAATAATAGTTCAATTCTCAAAACAGAAGATAAAAAAAATTCCAACAAAAAACTATAACTCATCTAAAAAAGCACGAGTAATTAATTACCATCGTGCCTAAAAATACAGACCCTCTTCTGCCGCGCGAAGCAGAGGAACCCCCTCTTCTCATCCCAAGAATAAGCGTTCGCTCCCTTCGCCTTCGTAATCACAGCCAAAGTCTCCAAATTGGGCAGCCTATGGAAGGCGATCGACTCCGAGAGCGAGAGCAGGAGCTCCCTCGACTTAATAACTTCCATCGCTAGCATCGGCTTCTTGGAGAAGCCATTAATCGTCCGCTCGAGCACATAGGGCTCCTTCTTCAGCTCTAGCGTGTGATGATAAAATTCGGAAAAGGTAGACAGCGAGGATCGATCCTCCCCAGCGGAGGACTCGGGGCCGTAGATGCGGAGGGATCCGTCGGAGCAGGAGAGAAGGAGGGTGGAGCCGCAAGACTCGATGGCGTCGATTCTTGATGCGGAATTTGGGATTAGCTGGAATGAATCGTAGGCGCTGTGCACCATTTTTCTGGAATCAATTTCCCTTGCTGGAGCTGTCTTTTTTCAAATGCTTTTTTTTTTTATCGGTAGAGGGTGGAATCGGCGAAACGACGTCGTACAATGGATGCTTTATTTGGGGGACAGTTGTTACAGTGGTCTGACGGGAGACCTCATCCCGCGCTTTTTAATTTCCTATTTTGGTCGGGTCGTTTGGGGTTTACAAACAACTACTTGTGTTTGTCCACATTTTATTGTTAATAATTAATAATAATAATTGTGATACGAATTTTTTTTTATTTTACATGAATAATAATTAAGTAATATATATTTACGAATTCTATAATGAAATGATATACGATGAAGAAATCGAGAAATTCAGATACATTGTTGGAAATTTAAGAATCGGAAGTGAGCTATCTTTGTTTGCATGTGGATCGAGTTTGATACAAAAACAAACCGGAATCAATTAACGGGTCTATTGCCCATAAGATTTTGACCTGTGCCAATAGATCGGTTAAGGATTGAGATTTTTTAATCTTAAATTACTGAATCAAAATCTGAATATGTATGTGAATGATAGTTAAGTTAAAAAAAATTGTTATCATCGTTACAATTAATAACTCAAAAGATAAATAAAGAATTTGAATTCAAATTCAATCTCCCTTTTATTCTATTAATTTTAGTTAACAATATAATTTTTTATATATATAAAATCATTTTTCATTTAGTTTTCGTAGTATACCTTGAAGTTCACATATTATGATAATACCTTGAAGTTTTAAATCTTTTTTGATATTTAAAATTTAAAGATTTAGATTTGAGTTAAAATTCCAAGTCTTCAAATTCAAGATTAAATCTTTTTCTCATTAGAAATTAAACATGAACTAAAACTTAATACGTGATACCACGAATCTATATATAAATGATCGCGTAAGTTTGAATAATCATTCATTTTCTCCTACTTTCTTCAAGAAAATACAATCTATCCAATTGCTGTTATATGCTATACGGTAAATTTTGAAATTTATACTCAAGACACGATATAATTTTCGAACTTTTCAAGAAACATTACGAAATTGTTTAAAAAAAATAGTTGTGTGACAATGCCTAGGGGAAGGATGGGCATGGGCTGAATGGGCCGTTTATTGGCCTTAATTTATGGGATAATTTGGGCTCATTCAATGGGCCCACTTAAATTACTGCGGAACTGTTCTTCACTGACCTCCTTGACCCAATACTGCCAATAAGCTAAGTATTTTCGCAACAGTGTGAAGAGGATATCAATCGATCAATCAATAACAAAAAATATTCCAACAAAATCACGATTCCCTCATTCACAAAAAGCATGAAATAATATTTAAAAATCTAAGAAAGTTAGATATAAGAAGATAGTCTCAACTGTGAGACAAAAACAGGGTGATCATCTTTTTTAAACTCAAATCTGCTTAGAGTCGATTGTTGTTTTTCTCGTCGTCTATGTTTCTCTCTTTGATATTTTAGTTTCATATATTGTCAAATTTCGATCTTAGCATGTTATCATTCTTCTTCTTTTTTTGCTATTTTAGTCATTTTTTGATGTGACGTTGTGGCATCTATACAAAGTTGATGTCATGATGACGTGCGTAGTAACATATCAGCACTCCGCATAAAAAATGACTAAAATTACCAAAAATCTAAATACATGTAAATAAAACTGAAATGTCATAATATAGATTACAAAAATCACACAATGATAAAATTATAAAAACAAAAAATGCAAATTTTCCCGTATGTCAAATTCTTCCAACCGTTATCTCTTTATGCACTAACAAAAATTGAAACAAAGGGAATGGCTATTGTGTTTATTAGGACGACTTGTATTATTTATATATCTAAAAAAATATAGTCCTTGAAATTTTTTTAATTTATAGATTCATCCCCTACGTGTCTTTACTATATATATATGATCCATTTTCTTTAAATAATAATTAATTTTCACTCAAATATTTTTTTCAATCACTGACTATTATTTCCAATTTTCACCATATCATAGATTCATTTTTATTTGAATAAATTATAAACACAGCAGGTATTATCAGGTTGAAATTACACCATTACTAAATCATAAATTTATAATTAGATCACACTCACACTCACACTCACACTCACACTCACACTCACACAATATATATTACATGTACCAGTTGAACAACTGAACAAGATATATAAAAAAATTCAAAATATACAAAACAGATAGTACAGAAAGGAACATNGACCATTAGTATTTAAGAAAAAGCGAAAGCTCTTACAAAAAAAAAAGAAAAGAAGACATGAAAAAACCAAAAGCGATCTAAGTGACATCGAATTAACTCATTTTTCACTCCACCTATGTGAAAACATCAGATTTCCTCTGTGACACTTAGCTATCAGACTACCATCGCCATCGAACTGCGCAGAGGGAATATTGTGTGTAGCTTTTTCAGATTCTGATTGATTAATGAATGAATTATATTGATTCCAGATGACAAATGATTAATGGGATTCTTTTCTTTTCTTTTTTTTATTTTTCTGGGAATTAATTTGATTGATGATCATCTGGTGAAATCGTGGACGAAGCTTGGCCTGTCTGTGACGTTGAAGCGCCATGAATTGAGGTGGTTGTCTTCTTGCAGGAACTGGTACTCGTTCCCGTAGTAATAGGGTGTTTTGTGGGGTTGAGATGTTGCCCATGTGTTGTTGTTCATCATCTGTTGAGCTTCCATGGCTCCGTGGCTGCCGCCTCCGCCGTTGCTGGTGGCAGCGGCGGCTGTGGCTCGTCTCTCTTCTTTCTTGAAGCGAATCCCACATGCATTGCACAGTGACTGCAGCAATTCATTTGATTTCCAGATTAGGACTCTTTTCTTGAAATGTTACGTTTTTGTTGTGTGTGTAACTTTTTAAGAAGGTAACAAATTTAAGTTTGAAGGCTATATTCCAGATGCCATCCATTACTAAAGGGACCCAAGAATCTAGTAGATGGACACGCTTTAAATTTATTTAAATGAAATTTGTGAGAAATTAGACTCAAAACCAACCACAATTTAATGTATTTTTGGGTAAAATTTGTGGGGAAAATCCTTGTAAAGTAAATGAAACTTGTTGATCAATTAAGACTGACCTTAGGACCCCTTGGACCGTTCCTCCACAGTGGAGTGGAGGTGGTGTCGCAATTAGCACAGCGGCGGGCGAGGAGAGGGTCGCCGCCGGAGTTCCCACTACTTCCTCCACGGTGGCTTTTGGAGCTGGACGGCGGCGCCGGCGTCTGCTTCGAAGGCAAGATGTTCCACCCAAAAGCAGATATACGAGAAGAACGTTTCTTCTCACCTTGATTGCCGTCGTCACTCGTCAGACGAGTGGAAGGCGTGCCCAAAGAAAGCGTGCAATCCACAGAAGACGAAGGAGAATTCGAGAAAGAGTACATCTCCTCTCCTTCTTCGTATCCTCGATACCCATTGGTCATGGAGAAAAGCATAGAAAACGAATTGCAGCTCTGCGTGTGGTACATCCCACAGGAGCAACCCCCCACCATGTTCGAGCTACTGCACCTGTGCATCATTCTTCGAGATTTCCACACTCAAAAATCCAATCTTTTAACAAAAGGGTTCTCTTCTAAACTCCAATAATATTGAAAAAATTGATCAAGACTAGGGCAGATGCTGGTGAAGGGGACAAAGAACATAAATTTGACAGAGAGAGAACAAAAGAAGTGGGAGCAAATAGTTATCGGACAGCGACTTGTAATGACAATAATAAAATATTAATTTGAACAACTACTACTTGGGAAAGAGAGCTGTTATTTGAGTGTACGAAATAGCAGAGACCAGCGTTGTCCGTTAGCTACACAGAGCTATTAAAATGGCGAAATATCAGTAATCATCTGCAGGATCCATGTTCAGTTTGATCGCCAATAAGTGACGTTTGGATACATAAGCAGATTTAATACTAATAGTAATATCACACAAAACTACGTTTGCAGAGAAAAGAACAAAGATCACACTGTGCAGTGTATATGATTCAAGAATGATGCACGAAGTGGGGTGAAGCTATGGAGATTGAAGGGTTATTGTGTCAGTATTTATAGAGCTCAGCTGGTATGTATGTACACAACTACACATATAGATACACGGAGAGGGGGTGGGGGGTGGGTGTGGTCATTGGGCAGTCAAAAGAGCCCACGTGACTAGCGGGAACAGTCTTCCATGGATCTGCCTTCTCCGATCACGAGGCAATAGTCTCAAACCCAATACATCAAACTTGTGTCCGCATACGAATCTCTCCACTGGCATTGCTACTCCCCCAAGAAAATTGAAGTTGCTCGAAAATTTTTAATCAATCTTAATAAAATATACAACAAAAATTGTAATTTTTGTTTTTTTATTTGTTTTTATATGCTTTTGATCTTTTATATTGTCGTCGATCTTTTATTTATGTGCTTGAGTTGATCAAAATTTTAATAAAATACTGGCAAAATATCATATTCACTGGTGGTTTGTAAAATAAAAAGAAATTTAGGTTGAATTTTTCTGTGAAAGAAATCATGTCTAATAAAATTTAAGTTATTGTAGTTTAATGCTAATTTTGNCTCATTTTTAATATTGATTTCTAATTATTTTTTTCTCTATTTTTTTAAATTTTATTTAGTTTCATCATGAAATTATTTATGTGATGTGTGTGCAAATAAAAAAAATAAACCATCAAAGAATAGAATCCAAAATTGTAGATTTCTCATGTTGATTTTTTGTAGGCAAAATGGTAATTTATGTTATATTTTAGGAATTGGATTGTCAATCCCTCCAAAACAATGGGATATATTTTCCACCAAATAGGTTTTTTTTATCATGACCTTCTTGATTAATTGGGTCCATAAAAAATGAGACAAACATGAGATTAATAATCTATCATTGACTTATCACTCACACCAAACATACCCTCAGTATTCACAAAAACTCGTATAAAACCATCTTATGAGTCAATCTTATTATATTAATTTCATACGAGACCCATCTCATTAAAATTAATATTTATATGCCAAAATTATCTCGTCTCACAGATACGGATATAGATCCACGAGAAAAACTCACACACATAACTACAAGGTAATAATATATGAGACGAAAACGTACATATTATTTATTCTCACACTAGCCTCACCGTAAGTGACAAAAGGATGATACCTGGTCAATAAGTCCCACTTTTCTAACTTTCAGTAAGTGACAATAGGTTACCCTGAAATTTGAGAAAAACAAAGTAATATTTGATTTCATTACTCTACATAGTATTTAGTATGTCGTGTTGTGAATAACTTGGGGGCTAAGTGCCTTGACCCGGCTTAATTCTATATTACTTAAATGATTTTTTAAGTCTTTTTAGTAAGTTTGGACGATAGTGTGTTTTCTATACGACATGAGTTTACACTTTACTAGACGAACTCGAGTGTTTTGAATTAAAGTAATATACTTCCCTAGATCAACGATTTAAGCAAATATCGGTTCTTCAAATTGATTTTTGATATTATCGTGATATCATTATTTGACGTCATGTCAATACTACGATAAAAAATAATAAAAAAAATCAGTTCAATTGAGAACCGATCCAGTTCGGACCAAGTTTAATAATCGTTTTTTTATTGTCAAAACATTGGTTCGACCGATCATGAACCGATTAACCAGTTACAAATCGATTCAATCTGTTCTTTTTTTTAATTTATTATTATTTTTGTTGATTATTTTTCCCAAAAAATATAGATACAATTATATTAGATTATATGTATGTTGTTTAAAATTTAAATTTCTATAAATATATTTTATTATTATTTATATATATATTTAAGATCTTCAAATTTTAAATATATTATTCACTATTTCATATTTTCATTTTATATGATATTATGATATTCTGATTCGATAATCCCGTTGTCGATTTTTTTAAAATAGACCGGTTGAATCATTATCCGATCTTTTTATGAAATCATGATAAGTAGAAATTTTATCTTTGTTTTGAATTCAACTTGGTAATTATCATTGTAACAAGTACCATCATCCATTTGTTGTTATAGACTGTCTAATCCGTCTGTCAATCCCATTGCCGACTACACAGGATATGATTGATGGACATTATGATCCTTAAAATAATAATAATTAAAAAAAACTCACGTCCAACAAACAAAAAATAATTATTTTGCTCGTAATAATTAAACAAGCAAAAATACATCTACCTCTTACTTCTAAAAATATCGATGATTTGTAGCATATATGTTATCAAAATCTCAAATTTGCAATGAATTTTCAAGTTCAAAATTCAATTATAACAAACATCTATATTCTCATCCATATAAATGTATTTTAATAAATTCAGTACTCTAATATAACTATTATCAACAATAATCTATTTTTAAAATTTTATTGGAAATATGATATATTACTTTTAATTCTGATAATAACTATTGATAAATAAGATCCTAGAAACGTATACATACAAAAACCGTATAAAAAAAAAAGTTATTTTCCTAAAAAATAATTTATCATAAAAATCCAATTTTAATAATAAATAAGATATAAATTTATATTTGATATTCATAAATCTTACTATTACAATCAGTAGGTGCGCCCCCTGGAATCACGTGAAGTGGACGGAAATAATCCATTTGGTCGTCTCCTCAATCATACCCTCCTCATGCCCGAATACAGAAGAATTTTATTTTATTTTTTTTATTAAAAAAAGATATTATATTTAATTGAGAATATATTTTAAAATAATAAATTCAAAAAGTTTTCCTCAAATCTACATGTATTCCTAGATAGTTATCTTATTTTTGTGGGGGGACAATAGGAAAAAGTGAAAGAGATACTCTGCAATCATCAAAGCTTTGTGGGTTTAGAGAAATCTTTGACCCAAAGATGCAAGGAAACATGCAAAAAGTGAACAAAGCTTGTGTTGGTGTTCATAATGAAGTAATCCCACTTGAGACATGTTGGATAAGCATCGAATGGTATAAACTAATTCGGCCAAATCGATTATCTTTTAAGTACTTTTATAAATATATTCGAATTCGATGTCTGAACGATCGACTTCGATTCGCCAAGAAAGTACAACTCTTCTTTGTTTTTGTTTTTGTTCAAATTTAGTTACTCATGAATTCCATAAGTAAAATGAGTCAAAATGTTTTAGATTTTGATGAGTTCGAAATGGGGACAAATTAAAAGGAAAGGATAAAAGAAGAAAAAGGGGGGGGGGGGGGGGGGGGGCACGTAGAGTAATGATAGGGAAGGCGGAACAAATGCCTCTGGAATATCGATCCAAAGATTCAAATACGTAAACAGCACAAAACAAAAGAAAAAGAGAGACAAATTGAGAATCGGATCGTCTTGAGATTGGAGTCCCCTCCCTTCGACAAACACCGCTTTCCAATATATTCTCTTTTTTCAAACTATTCACAATTAATTATTTTATTATCCAATGCCGTTTTACTGTTAATCATAAATTATTTGTGTTTTTCCTTATTTTAACTTAGATTTTTCAGCTTCCCTTTCTACACCAAAGGTCGAGTATATAATCTACTTGACATTAATTGATTATCATTATATTATTTATTTATATTTGCGGAAATCAATAATTGTGTATATAACAAAAAAAGATTATCTATAGATTAGATCGACTCGTCTTACGTATATAGATTTGTAAGACCGTTTCACAAAAGATATATTATTTCTCTATGATCTGGACATGAAATCATAATATAAATATATCGAACAAAAAATTAAATGGACTTAAAATCATGAATTTAGAAACATTGCTTCAATATCTCGAGAATAAATCTTATGTGAGAGGGTCTCACAGATCTATCTTTATGAGACTGACTGACTCGATTCATAGTTAAGAAAAAAAAAATTTAACATAAAAATTATTATTTTTTATTGATATGATCGTGATGAAAATATGTCTCACAAACTCACTCGGTTCAAATAATACAGTTTGCAAGGAGATTTACTTCTCTCTCTTTTGCATTTAATTTGTGATGTTTTATTTAGAAATGCTGCCCACATTTACAAAAATAGGGATCCAACTATTCTCGGGACTCTTTGAATATAGTAATTAACATTAACAAAGTTGTATAATTCATTTTAAAAATACTCGTAATAAAATGGAATATACTGTACTTGGCTCTAATAGAACTCTTCAACAAAGATATTCAAAGAATTTGGAGAAGACTTCGAATCCACTCTATGTCATAAAACTTTTGTAAATGTTATCGTTATAGTAACTGAAAAATGTAGGATATATGATTAACTAATTTATTCTCATATTTATTAATATAAGTTTTCCAATTTTATTCTAAATACCTGATATGTATTTTAGAAATAAAATATAATTTTTATAGTTCATTTGAATAGTACAACAGTTTTTTACTATTTCTTCCAGGTAGACATTTTATATAAAATTTTTATACGGAATAATAATTTATACTCTAAATACAAACAACACAACATTTATTCCAAATTATTAATATAATATTTATTTCGTTCCGTATACATAGATCTATTTATGTTTGTACACATATTAAGAAAATTATTTAAAAAATAATTTTTTCAAATAAAAATTTTCAATTTTACATTTATTTAATAAAATTTTTTAATATGATGTAAAATATTGTTGGAAGTAACTAACACATTTTAATGAATAAAGGTAGACCAATAAAATAGTAGAAAATATAATATTAAATATAGATAATTGACTCATATATTTGGAACATAAAACCCCACACCATCGATTCATTTCACGAATATAAATCTGAAAAATCGTATAAAAAAGGAGAACAACTCTCCATTATATTATGCTATGTGTATTTAGGAAATGACAAAAACTCCACACGGACGCCATTAATGTGTTCTTCCCGGGGTTTGAGGGGATTTACTTGGAATCATGCAGGTGGTGATGATGACGTCATGCAGGATTCTTTGGGGCCCACTGATGGGTCCAGTTCTCCAAATATTGCGATATAATTACATCAAATCTTCTCATCCCCCAAAAGGCCCTAATCATTGTTATTAACCCACGTACCACGTGGCTAATCTGTGCATGCATGCTGAGTCACATAATTTCCCCAAATATATTTATATATATATTATAATAACATATCCACAAAATAGTCTATTTTTCGTTTAATATTAAATTAATTAAGGAACATGATTATGTTTCGAACTCGAGATTTCGTCTTTTTTGTATTTGATAATTTATAACAAACAACATCACTCGAAACATAATCAACTATGTGTTAGCAATAATATCTTGGACGAGTAAATTGTGTTTACATATACAAACATCGTTTGGTACATAACATGGAATCAACTATGCATGTATAAGCATAACAAGACTATAAAATGTCTTATGTTATCGTTTTAAACTATCTCATACCATATATCAAACGAGTAACAAAATATGCAATCGTCCTCTTATTATTTCAGCAAAAACATAAAGTTTCACACAGTAATATATAGTATATACACATACATTTTAAATTTGATTAAATGTCAAGAATTAAAAAGCTTAGGACGGGGATGTAATGTTATTTTTTTAAAAAAAAAATCTATAGAAGGCACCAAAAAGAGAGTGCAGTAGCCATTATTAAAGAAACATGTTAGATTTCTACTACAAGTCAAGAACAAAACTGTGTTGGACTGCTAAAAAAAACATTCCTCAAAAGCAACGAGCGAGAGAGATACGACTGGGAATTATTACTCATTCACACTTCCCAACTTTTCTTTCTCCTTTCAATTATTATATATTTATATTTATTTGAATTGAATTTATAATATGGCACACACAAATATATTTTCTTTTTTCTTGAATTTGATTAAAAATATTTATTTTTAAAATAAATTTGTATTTGGGAGACTTGGAGTTTGTAAGATATATTTTCAAATGAAATGGTATATTTTTATTCATATATATTTAAAAATGTCATTTTAAAATGAATTAAAAGAGAATAATAATGTGAGGTGAAGTGGAGAATTTGAGATTGGAATTGGTCTACATTGTTTACAGCTGAAGTAACGTCGTTGTTGACAGGATCTACTTTTGGCAGTGTATAATGTTAAAGAATTGATGCCTTTGAGGGGTTTTGGGAATGGAGTAAAGATAAAGAAACTAATTACATAAAATTTAAAAATATTATCATTATAAAATAAAAACAATATATATATCATTATGTTATTTCAATTGAATCATATATGAATATATATATAAATTTCAAAAAAAAAAACTTAAAATGTAATTTGATTATAAGTTCATGATGAATTGGGAAGGATTAAAAAAAAAAAAGAGTCAAAAAATTGAAATAATAATTGACATATAAAGGTGTAACTGTAAACTCCAATTGTCTCCTAGAAGGAGGTCTAGTCTTCTGCCCAAAGGAAACTCACCACTTTCCGTCTTTATCTTTTCTCAATGACCAATCAATTATCTCAAGTATTTTTAGGTCACCTAAGCTAAGTACGTAGCATGCTCCATTTTGTTCAAACATATCAACTTGGACTTGGACCAAAATTATATTCCATTTTTTTTTAAAGCTAGCGTAAAATTCCCCATATTGGGTGATGAATCATTCTAATATGCTACATGCTCAATTTAAGTGTTTACATATGAAAGTCATGATCATGTAAAGATAGATGCAATCCGAGAAATATTACGAGTATATGTGTGTCTTGATATTGTATCCGTAGAATGTTGGAATTTTTATTACACCTCATCTGCTTTATATAAAAACTCATGTGAGACGGTATCACGAGTAAATTTTGAACCGAATCTCAAATTAGACTCAATTCATGAAAAAAATTTATTTTTTTATTAAAAATATTAATTTAATTTCATTTTGATTATGATTGGGTTGATTTGTCTCATAGAAATATATTCATAAGACCGTCTCACAGGACATCTGTTTAATGCATTTGATATTTGGGGAAATATCCTTTTAAGAAAAAAAAAGAAAAGAAAAAAAAGGTTGCATATCCATTATTATATCGAGAATACTTCCAAGTATTATTGATGCATGACAAACAAAATTATAGGAAAGTGACCGTTGCTTGAATTGATCTATTATCTAACGTTCTATCAAGAAATTGTACTTCCAAGTATTAAGGTCTAATGTTGCCATGTTATGCCTTTTTTGGTGTCTTGCGAACATATTAATTAATGCATTTTTGGCATGAGATTTAATTTTGATTGAAATTTTATAATATCATTTTTTTAATGTGGTTCATAAGTAACATAACCATAGATTGAATTATACTTTCACCATAGAACGAATTTGGGAAAATTATTTTTTTTAGTTCTCTGTGTCCTCTATATTTGACATGTTATTTTGATCTACCATATTATCATGATCAGTGTTCTAAAAAACATTAAGTTGCAGTCATGGTGACCACTCACTGCTAAAGCGATTTTTCTTTTTTAACTAAATATCTAGTTCTTCATGTTCATCTCTATATGTGAGGCCCGGGGCCGAAGAGGGCGGGGGGTGATCGTCGGTGCCATGAGGTTGCACGGACAATGAGCGGCTCCTGGCAGACTTCTAGGCGGAGGGAACATGAATGAACCGATCACACACCGGAAGGAGATGGATTACGAGACTGTTCAATGTAATGGACGGTACAGTTGAAGAGGGCTTAAAAGATTTGATTTGTGCTACTCATACCACGAAGGTGCATCTTCTTTTCGGTAACTCATCACATAAAAACTCCAAAGTTAAGCGTGCTTGACTTTGGGTAATTTTGGGATGGGTGATCTCCTGAGAAGTTTCCTAGGGTGCGTGTGAGTGAGGACATAAGCACGCTAAAAAGACTCGTCTTGGTACAGTGAGGACAGTCGTCGAATCTGGGGCGTTACAGTTGGTATCAGAGCCGACCTCTTCTAGTACGGTGTGGGTTCGGGGACGAACAAAGCGGAAGCTGGTGGGCATGTGAGGCCCGGGGTCGAAGAGGGCGGGGGGTGATCGCCGGTGCCATGAGGTTGCACGGACAATGAGCGGCTCCTGGCAGACTTCTAGGCGAAGGGAACATGAATGAACCGATCTTACACCGGAAGGAGAGAGATTCCAAGACTGTTCAATGTAATGGACTGTACAGTTGAAGAATGCTTAAAAGATTTGATATGTAATACTCATACCACGAAGGTGCATCTTCTTTTCGGTAGCTCATCACATAAGAACTCCAAAGTTAAGCGTGCTTGACTTGGGGCAATTCTGGGATGGGTGATCTCCTGGAAGTTTCCTAGGGTGCGTGTGAGTGAGGAAATAAGCATGTTAAAAAGACTTGTCTTGGTACAGTGAGGACAGTCGTCGAATTTGGGGCATTACACTATATTTCTCCAATAATTTCTATATATAAGATTCAAACTCAAAATCAATGACATATTCATCATCTTTATTTGATATAAATTGAAAAATATGTCAAACAATCTTTTTGATTTTTTTTAAAAAAACTATATATTAAATTAGGCGACCACTTAGGCTGTATAGATGATCGATTTTTTAAATACCATCCAGAAGCATCGTCTTTCTAAAAATCGGGGCGGTTTACGACCGTCTAGCGCCTAGATGACGACTTTCAGTTTTAAAATATTGATCATAATTGAATTTTATTCATTAATTTTTCTTTTTTTGGCCAATTTTAGTAATTTGTTTTGCAATTTTAATCATTTTCACATGAAACTTTTTACGTGACACGTGACACATTAGAGCCGCATAAGTTGAAAAAGATTGACATTTTTAAAAAATGATAATGTAAATTTACATTTTGATTTCCGCTGTTTTAAAATTAGATCCGCGTTAATTTTTTAGTAGAATTATGCATTTCATATTTATTGTCGTGTCATTCAAAAATCAAAGTGACACGAAATTTTTAGATACAAAAAAGGTGATATTGAACAAGAATGGGATGAAGAGCAATCGGTGAAGGATTATATTTTTAAGAGCTAGGTGCCTAATCGCCTACCTTCAGGCACCTCAGCGACTGATGCCGAGAGAAGATTGAAATTCGAGAGACAAGCGCCTCAACCCTTACTTATTGTCAGCGCCATTGTTTCAAGAGCAAAGACGCCTAAGCACCTGTCACCGGCGCCTCAGTGCCCAAGCATTGCATAAATTATTTTTTGAAACTTTTAATCAGGTGCCTAAGCGCCTGAAAGAAATACATGACAAAGAGACTTCAGACTCTAGGGTATAGTTTGATACAGGTATAGTTTGATACACGTGATAAGAGACAGATTGATAAATAATCTTCCTTATCCCATGTTTGGTACATTTTTAGAAAGCCCATGATAATATCATGAGCTCGTTATAAATAGTTTTATACAAAGATAATGTATGCATTTTATAACATGTGATAATTTTAATCTAATGATAAAAAAAAACGCCACAAGTGACTTAATTTCCCTCAATATATAAAAATCTTAAACCATATCGTTATCTCATTTCACCGTCCCATCAAATAAATATTTTTTTATTTTTATATATTATATAATATGATAATTATATAAATGAACTCGAAATAATTATATAAATGATTTTTATAAATCTCAATAAAATTATTAATATCAATCGATTAACCTTAAAAATTGATATTTGACTTGACTCACAAAATCAAGGGCTCAATTATCATATTATATAATATATGAAATTAGGTAAAAATAAATAAATCATGCAAGCACTGTCGGCGCATGAACAGATAAGAAATATGAACTTAAGCAACAACTTTGAAATTATGAAATTTATTATGATAAAGTTAATTTTGTCATTACAATCTAATATATAAATTTAATCACTCATATTAAAATCATACCAAATATTAAATATAATATTGTACATCTTATTTATCCTTAATTTATCATTATATTATATATCACATGTTTATCCTATCATGTGTATCAAACTATGCCTTATATGCATA
>NC_133308.1:27434919-27455986 GCF_012295235.1 Primulina huaijiensis | reverse complement strand
GCCACGGCCACGGACATCCCCGGAGTTAGTTTTTGTTCTTCGCGTTGAGTTCACATGGCGGAGCAGAAGCTCACGCAAATCAAAGCCCTGTCCGATCCCAAACCAGAATCCCAAACCCCTGAAACTCGACCAGACTGTATTTATCAGCATGTGTACCTTACACCTGTTGACTCTAGTTCTCAAATTCCTCTTCCTCCGCCTCAATCCAGCTCTGCGGCTGAATCTCCACATTCCCCTCCCGCTGAAATCTCTCAAAATTCACAAAACCCTTCCAAAATTCCGATTCGGCCCCCCAAAATCCGTAAACTTTCCGCGTCTGCCACCGCGGAAGACCAAACGTCGCCGCCTCAAACCATTGGGGAAGATTCTTCCTCTAGCTCCTCTGCAGCCATCTCAACAACGACTATCCCACCTACTAATGCAAATAATGTTAAAAGCAGGCGGCGGAGCGCCTCCCAAGCTTCCAGGGCTCTGCCACAGATCATCAAACCCTTATCTGCCGATGGAGAGATTGAATTAGGCCTCCGCCACCTCCGTGTGGCAGACCCCCTGCTTGCCTCCCTTATTGATATTCACCAGCCGCCGCAGTTTGAGTCCCACCACCCCCCATTCCTCGCCCTCACAAAGAGCATACTATACCAGCAGCTTGCTTTTAAAGCTGGAACCTCTATATATACGCGATTCGTCTCCCTTTGTGGTGGTGAGGATGCTGTTTTCCCGGATTCCGTCCTTGCACTTTCTCCCCAACAACTTAAGCAAATTGGGGTGTCCAGCCGGAAGGCCAGTTATTTATATGACCTTGCAAATAAATATAAATCAGGGATTTTGTCTGATGAGACAATTGTGAAAATGGATGATAGGTCTTTGTTCACGATGCTCTCAATGGTGAAAGGAATAGGTTCATGGTCAGTTCATATGTTCATGATATTCTCCCTGCACAGGCCCGATGTTTTACCCGTAAGTGACTTAGGTGTTAGGAAAGGTGTGCAATTGCTGTATGGTTTGGAGGAGCTACCTAGGCCTTCCAGGATAGAACAATTGTGTGATAAGTGGAGGCCTTATAGGTCAATTGGGGCTTGGTACATGTGGAGGCTCTTGGATGGGAAAGGTGCCCCAGCTGCTGGTTCAGCAGTATTTTTAGAGGAGAATGTTGTGCAGCCACTGCAACAAGTTGGGCTCCCGCATTATGGACATCAGCTTCAGCTGCAGTATGTTGAACCACATAATGGAATTGGAAATCTTGGGTAGGATCCTGGAAATATTTCGACTATTTAAATTTACTCGTTGTTGCATGAAGTTAGTTTCCTTGCTTCAGAAGGCTAGTAATTCTAGATTTGTTTTTATTGCATGTTATGTCTAATGATATTTGGTAAATTTGAAAGAGATTTTGATACTTCTTTGAATTTCTAAACTTCGTTTAACTAGTTTTCATCCTTAGCAGGAGATGGCAGCCTAAATAAGGTAAAGTTAGAGCATCAATGAGTATGCTTGCGAGTTTTCAGATAGACTGCATAAGGTGCCTGGTGAGGATGCTTGCAATAGATATCAATAAGCTAGAAATACGGAAGCGGCTGAACTGATGTATTAAATAACTAATTGTTCACTCAGAACCTTAATATGTCACTCGTTCCAAATAGATAGATAAAATTGAATAAACCTGCTTCTGATTAGGTGGATCAGTAAGTGAGATAAATATTTGGAGAGGTAGACTGAGGCTAGAGAAGTGGTGCAGAGTTACAAGGGGGAATGAGTTTAAAGTGCTTCATGTAATTGTCTTCCATTTGCTGCACACAAGTTTGACCTCAAAGGAATAATCAAGCGCGAGAAAGTTGTTTCCCTGTTTCCCACTGATACATCACTCAAAAGAATCGGGTGACTGGCATTGATTACATATCAAGGGGATGGTTGGTAATAAATGGGTGAACATTTCAACCTGCGTTGTCCTTTAAAAATGAGTGACCACTATTACTTTGAACATATTTACTCTCTTTAATCACTTTTAACCACTTCTTTTCAAACTCAATATTAAAGTTCAGCAATTACTGGCCAGCCTCTAAAACACAAGCGGAAAGTGAAATAGCTATATTGGTCCTCAGATCTGAGTCACTATCTGAAAGCAGGAGGACATGAAACAATTCATAATACAGATTGAACCGTGACGAAAAGATCATATACATTACTTATCTACTTCAATATCCTCCTTTTATTCTCAACGCATTATCTGCTGATAGAGTGAATGGATAAATGACTCTGGAAGTGTCATTCTGCAAAGTGAGTTTGTTAAATGTTTATAGTTAAGGACCTGCATCGAGGAGGTAGATAGATATGATGGAGTTCAAGTATCAAGGAAAGTTCAAAAGAGATGTTTGAATATTATCTGTTTAAATGTTGTTGCATTCATTTTAGTGGGATGAGCATGAGCTAATATTGTCTGATATAGTGGGTTTACAGACTAATGTTTCATATAAACAATGAACCAATTCTTGGAGAGTGTATATTGGTTTTTCTATGCTTGTGTTTCTAGTTATTGGGTTCGTATGAATCTTCCCCATCAGTGGCCTGGTAATCCAATTCTTTATTCTTTGATAGAAATGAAGTGTTATTATAAAATCTAGAATTGCACTACTACTAATTTGAGCTACTCGAATTTTCTTGCTTAAGTTCGTGTGTCTTTTTTACCAGTGGAAATGGACACATTAAAGCTTTTAGTCCACAACGCCCACGCCCTTTCAAACAATGCACACACATTATGTGCCCAAAGTAATGTTTCTGTTGTCTTCGCTGTATTTGAAGTATAAGTTTTTAATATTTTGTTGCTTCCCATTTGTTTCCTTCTCTTCTCTTTCCCCATATTCTTTGATTAAATATCCGTATTTCCAGGATTTTCTGACCCACCAGATGTGATACTTATCTTAAGCTAATTAAACATTGATATTTTTTTTCCTTGTATGCAGGGCGTGTATTTGGAACCAATGACTGGGAAATAACAGCCAGCTGCTAACTTATGATTAGAGAAATACTTTTTTGGTTCCTCTTCCTGAATTCAGATTTTCTATTAATCCTGTTCAAAGAGTTCCTGATGTTACTAAATATAAGGTAGTTCCGCACTGTGTATTTTAACTTATTAACTACTAGCTTTTATGCATAGGAGCAGCAAGTGTTTTGGGTTTGGTATAAGCTGAGTATTCCCAGGGTTTTAGTGGAACTTAAGGATTCTTTCTTTCCTTCCTCCCTTTTCGTCTTAACGGAATGAATAGCGTTTCAGATCTTATGTCATTCCGTAACCAATGTACAGCATTTGCAGATGTACTTTCCAGTTTTTATGATGAACAGTTGCTAAAAGACTCGGATTTGATCAACTTTTTTGGTCATCTTTAATGATCTTATGTGCTACGCTCACGGTATAATTTTTTTTTTTTTTTGAAACTGGGAAAACTCATTTTGGCATTAAGATGTAAGATCAAGTTTTATGCCCTGGGACAGATAATATCCACGAAAGTGTGGCTGTGGATGTGCTGAGTCGAGCTCGAGATTGAGTTTTTGTGTATTTATAAAGGTAACTGTAAACTCCAATTGTCTCCTACAAGGAGGTCTAGTCTTCTGCCCAAAAGAAATTCGTCACTTTCTATGGTTCTAAAATTCGCTAGGCGCTAATCGGGCGTGAGACTAGCGCCTATAGCCTAGGCCGCTTAGGCGCTTAGGCGGGGATTAGGCGTCACTAGGCGGATCAGAATATAAGCAATACAAAAGAAATCAAATTAAAGAAAAAGATTACTTTTAGTATTTGGTTCGATTTTTTTGTGTGTGCAGAAGTAAACAAACAAAAAAAGATGAGAGTGGCGTGGCGTGTTAGGGCAATCCAACAAATCATGGTTTTAATTGGACTTTCAATCCCAAAAAATTAAAAGCATGAGTCTATAATTCTTTATTTATGTCATGTTCTATTTTAATTCGACTTTCAAAAATTAAAAACCCAAAAAAAATTTGCCAAAAAACTTTAAACACTTAGGCTCGCTTAGGCCCGTCTTGACTCGGCGCCCTTGCCGCATAGGTTGGCCGCCTAGAACCTTTTCGGTGCGGTCAAGCGACGTCTAGGCGGTCGTCTAGCCGGAGTTTTAGAACACTGCGGCGTGACCAATCAATTAACATAGAGCCATTTTTAACAAATGAAGTTTTACCAAAGTTATTCTCCCAAATATCCCTCAAATGTATCACCTTGGACTAAAATTATATTCCATTTTTAAAGTTATTCAATTCCCCTTGTTGGGTTGATGAATCATTTTAATATGCTCCATGCTCAATTTAAATGTTTATGTATGAAAGTCATGACCATGTAATTATCGATGTAATCCGAAAAATTGTATGAGTATGCGTATCTTGATATTGTATTTTTAGAATGTTGGGATTTTTATTACACCATACCAGGTTTACACAAATTTATGTGAGACGGTTTTACGAGTTAATTTGCCATGATTCAATTTAAAATGAACTTGCAATTCGACTCAATTCATGAAAAAATATTATTTTTTATGATAAAAATATTTTTTTTATTTTAATGGAGAAATATATGTGAGATAAAAAAAACAAAGAGTGCATATCCATCATTATTATATCGAGAATACTTCCAAGTATTATTGACGATGACAAACGTATTATAGGAAAGTGAGCGTTGCTTGAATTTATCTCTTATCTAATCTATCAAGAAGTTCTACTTCCAAGTATTAAGGTCTAATGTTGCCATACCATAGATTGAATGATACTTCACCACAGAATGAATTTGGGAAAATTATATTTTTATGTTCTCTTTTACCTCTATATTTTATGTTTTCCGATTTTTCTCCGTAATATTTACATAATTGAAGTTTAGTTATTATTGTTCTTTTTTTTTTTGACCAATTTTGGTAATTTGTGTTGCAATTTTAATCAATTTACATTATGTGACACGACACATTAGAGCCGCATATGTAAAAACAAAAGTGAGCGAAATAATAATAATAATAATAATAGTTATTATTATAAAAATAATAAATTAATAGACGAAAATAGAAATTCGATAATATAGATGACCAAACTCATAAGAAGACGTTACATGAATAACTAAAATTTCAATTATTTATGCTATGCGATAACCATAGACCGGATGATTTACGATGACCATAGACTGGATGATGCTATGCGATAAATTTTGATCAAACTCAGCCATTGTTACAATGAATGATATACTAAATGATATTTAGAACTAATCACATGAACAGTGTCAAGTATATAATTCGTTTAATGCTACTGGATATTGTAACAAAGAATACTGAAATTTTAGACCCTCTCTCTAATGTCAAAGAGACAATTCATTAGAGTGGATTCATAAAATGCTCCACAAGTTGAGAATGGGGAAAAAAGATTCTTTCAATCCAACAAACTCCTCTCTCTAAGATGATATCTTCCTTCGTTGCACGCCATCTATATATACAAGTAGAAAAGCCATCCTTCATTGGATGTTTGTTTTTTCGGTTTTTATAATAGTAGTACGCGTAACGCACCCGGTTCCGTCAAAGATGAACGAGTAGAAAACCCATTGATGTATACATCTTCTCCCCATGCATTGTAAAATTGGTGAGAAAGCAAACTGCTTGCAAATATTGTCTGAAATCACATTGTGTCCGGCATCATCTGAAGGACCATTGAATTTCTTCTAGAGTTTTCCCTTTCGTTTCCGGAACCCACAGAGCAATGAATGCCACGGTGAAAGCCGATATCAATGCATAAATGGTGAAAGTCACGGAAATTCTGCCAGAAAATGTGATGATTAATAAACGTATTTCATATATGTATAAGAGTTACGTTGAGACATACCACGAGCCCGACTAGTGCTAATACTTCCAACACTGAATGAGAATTTTGTGGTAAAATATCCTGCTCTCCATGAAAATAATAATAATTCTTAAAAACTCGTGATGATGAAAATGTAAAGAATAAACACAATACACACCTTTAAAAAGAATGCAATCGCAACTAGGAGGCTGCTGGCAGTCATTAGCAACGAGGATATCTGTCGACATATATTAGATAATTTTTTCCTAACCGTACTCAAGTAAATCAAAACATGTTTCAAGCGAAGGAGTTGAGATACGCACGAGAAGAAGAATTCGGCGACCAGCTTTGTCAACTAAAGTAGTTGCAATTCCGGTGACAATAACCTACATCAAGATGATATTCATTTATCATCCAAGGAAACATAAAATTTCAACTTTCTTTCCAGGTCTATAACTTGATGATATTTACCTGAATGGTTCCAATACCAAATGTTGCAGTTTTGCCGGGTGAAATTCCAGTTCGAATTCTAATAGTTAACTCCGAATAAAATGAAAGTCAATGGAACTATATATGATGATTAACTTTATATGCTCACAAAGAAAATAGCATAGGATTAACCTGCAGATATATAGAAATATGCTACTTGAATTGAAAAGGACACCGTTTATGCCACTGAGTTGCTGAAGCATCAGTAGTCCAATTCCCACCTGGGAACAAATAAACAAAGTTCTTTACTGAGGAAAGTATTACAAATATAATCATTCATAGAGTAGTTAAACACAAAATTTAATGAGATTAAAGTGTGCCATCAAAGGATACGAATAGCGTTTTCTTTTGAACTCCTAAAAATTGATAGCAGTTCTCTTGCTTGATGAAGCCACAGATGTCTGAAGAAAATAAGAATGCATAAACTTATTGACAAACAATCTCACCTATGAAAAGAGTCAATAGATTAAAATTGATACCTTGATCTCATTTACTTCAATAGAGATGTCTGTTTCAAATCCGCGTAAAACTTGCAGAGAAGTTTCGAAATCTTCATTCATGCCCATTCTAGCCTATACTTTTTAAAATTCAAAACAAGTCAAGAAGAAATAAATCGAAAACATGATAAATGTATTACTCGAGTTTAGGTCTCATACCAACCAACGAGGAGACTCTGGTATAAAAAAGAGTCCAGGCATCAAGATTAGACATGGTAGAGTTCCTGCAAACAAAACTTGTATCATCTATCACTTTACTGCATATTACATGAAATCCCACATTATTTTCTACAAGATCCATTAGCAAGAAAAAGAAAAAATAATTTTTTGTTTGATCAATACCATGATCAAGCATTATTCCAATTGTTACTGAAAGCTGCGTTTCAAGTCATCAAATAACATCAAATTTCCATAAACCTCGAAAATCCAACAATTAGCTCAGGTAAATTGTTGCTCTAGCAAATTTATAACGAAGCCAACCTGATTTACAGCTCCAAGACTTCCTCTCATATTTTGAGACGCTATCTCGGCTATGTATTATACTGGCACCTATTAACATTGCAATAGCAGAAACACAACAATTTTCGTATTTTGATCATACGAAACAAGGGGTTATCCTAACCATTCATTTAAAGTTACCGTGTAAGAAATTATTAATCCGACGCCAAAGCCCGCCAATAACCTTCCCAAAAACAAGAATGACGAGTCCTGCACATAAATCATATAGATCATCCGAACAGTAGACATGATTTAGTCTAAAACCTTGAAAATTTAACACTCACATTCGCAAACGAAATAGCAAGCCAGCCGATCAGTGACTGCATTTCAAGAAATTACAAAACAATAATTTTTGCGATTATGTTTGTTGGAAATGGTGTATTAATTATATATAACATCTTTTTTTTAATTTAATTTAATCATTGATATTTCAGTTTATATATATATATATATATTACTGGAACCATTACGGTTGGAACTTTGATCCATAATATATAGGGAGTTAAACCCTAATGTTGTCTCCATTTCAAGTGCCAAATTTCAACTTTTGCATCATAACTTGATTACAAACTTTATTCAGTTCCCCTTTTGAATATTAAAATTAAATGATCTCCAAACTTAAATTTGATAAGAAACAAAAAGGGTAGGGTATAGTATGTATAGTCGTTGCATGGGATGAATCTAAGGATGCTTCTGGAATGATCCATTCCGAACCGGTCCTATTTAATCTTGTTGAATTCAGAATCGATTTAATTGGTTTATGATTGAAGTGAATCCGTTATCAACTTGAATTGAATTAGGTTTACATGGAAACGAATTCAGAACCATTTAAATCCGGTCCAATAATATATTTAATTTATTTTTATACTTTGATTCAAATTATATTTTATTCCAGTTCGGTTCGATTTTGTTTTCGGATTGAACTACACAGAACTCTTAATACGATCTAATCCGAACCATACAATATTGATTCCAACATAGGCAATTTAAGAGGGGGACTGTACCTAGAGCATAGGGCCTCCCACAAACAATGACATAGCTGACCGGCTATAGAGAAATAATTTAATTTTTAAAACCAAAGTTTTCTTTATAAATAATTTAATAATCGAAAGTAAATTTTTGTATTATAATTTTGATTCTCATTCAATGATATTTTTAATTTGTAACCTCATTTTTCACGATTATAATGTACCGTGATCTGCTGTCACTTTCTTGATTTAATTATGTCATAATGCACCATAATAAAAATAATAATAATATTTCACCCTCCCAATTTTTTTTATTAAGTTTATCTTTTACCATTTTGGTCATCTACATTGTCAAATACAAGTTTTAGTCCGTTATATTTGTGTTTTTTTTACAATTTTAATAATTTTTTTCGATGTGGCGATTATATGACGTCATTAATATAGTGTTGATGTAGCGCTGATGTAAGTAGTATCACATCAACAATCACGATGATAAATGACAAAAATTACCAAAAATCTGACAAAACAGAACTAAAATTGAAATTTTATGACACAGAAGACCAAAATCGTAAAAAAAAGTTAAAAAAAAACAATTTTTCCGATTTTTAAAATCAGTATTTTCTTTTAGTGGATTTCATTTAGAAGTTTTGTATCCTACAATAATGAATTATTTTAAAATAAATGTCTGAGTTGAACTTGAATCAAACTATTGGAATAACGATGAACTTCAATACATAAACTAAAGGCAATTACTTTTACGGGGTCAAAAGCACACAAAATTATGGCAAAAACTTGTGTGAGACGGTCTCACATGAGACCCACTCCAAAATTATACTTCACCGGTGTTAATTTTTATTATAAGATAAAGCAATATTATATGCACAAGTTAATTATTAATACAAATAGTTCACATATTTGTATTAGTAATGGTAAATAACGGTGGTTTGATTGAATGACGTATAAAAAAATAATTATAAGAAGAAGACAATTAAATTGCTGGTTCACATAAAAAATAGAAAAAAATAAAGAAAAGATAAAAAAAAAACTTTAAATATTTTTCGAATTTAACTTCTCATTAATTAAAACTACGACCATATTTATATGATGATATTGTGAAAATAAAGAATTAGGAAAAGTGTTTAATTATAAGACGATCAAATGTGCATAATTAATGAATCAATAAATGTGAACTATTTAAACCTATGAAGCAAGAAAACACAATCAGGAACTCAAGTACTTGTGGCAAAATGACGAGTTTTGTTTTTTGACCCATTTCTAAAATCATCAAAAAAATCCTTTAAAATTTATGGTTTTAATTCCTTTATTTAGCTATTGGTGTAACACTGCTAAAAAACGTGTTCCCCTTTGTAACATCAATTGTATAAAGATTTTTGTAGATATTTCAAATAGATAAAAAATTTATATGAAAATTAAATCACGTTTATATTTATAATATATTTACAACTTAATCACTCCACGGACAAGTTCTAGCTTCTTGGCAAATGTACTGAGAGTGTCTATGCTCCACCGGGAGCTTTACTCTCCCTACATCAAATAATTGACACGTGTCTCGTCTTATTATTTTATTTTGTTTGTCTTTTTAATTTTTCTTTTCTTTTCTCTTTCCTAATTTATTGCTATTTTCTCTGTCTACTTTCTGAATTTCTCTTTCGTGGTTACCTTAACTTATCAATACATTTATATATTTAACCATGGTTGAACAATAAGAGAAGAAAAGGTTGAACGATAAAAAAAAATCTAATTCTTCACCATCGTCAATTAAGTGATGTGAGTGTCTTCTTCCCGCCATTCAACAACCCAAAGTTCTCCCATTCACNATTGTACTTTTCGCAATCAATAGGAATCGAACCCGCGATCTTGGCTCTGATGCCAATTGTAGTACCGAGTGCTTACCGCTTTACCAAAAGCTATAGCTGGTGGTAATGGTGCAACTCAAATCTTTTAAACCACACAATAACTCAAATACCATGGTTCGATCGCTCTGCCAAATATGAACAATTATTGCACTCAACAGAGTTATTTTTGGGCTAAAACTTTGCATTTTTAGTTAAATTTTCGCACGTTAAAATATTAGAAATCTGAAGAGTGTCATTTTAAGTGTACCAGGAAACAACTAAAAACTTAGCTTCTTTGCTGACAAGAAAAAAAGCGTCTGGAAAATGTTGGTATCGGATATCGTTGGTACGAGGCTGGAAAATGTTGACGTTATGTAACAATTGAACCCAAATTTCGACTAATTAAAAGTTAGTTTACTTGGATTGAAGTTTAACAAACTGATAGACTAAACAATAAAATCCTAAACAAAAAATTTATTTTCCCGAATATTGACCTGCAAATGTTTTTAGAGGCATATCGCGTATAGGGTTTGATTGAATCAACTTTTTAAAAAATATACGTTGCACATACTGGGAGGCAATAATGGGAGAATGGACCGGTGTGCAGGCTGTGGAAGATAACCAACATGAAGTTGCCGGTTGTTTTTGCGGAGTAAAGTTCGTGTGTCATCACAATCTGTTGGATCTCGGTTTTCTACACGTCCAAACGCAGCGGAAGTTTTAAAATTTTTATTTTATTTTGACAATCAAAATACATTTGATTGGGCGTTCGTATGGTTTTTAATAAAACATTCATAGGATGTTTAGAAAATTATACCTCTGGTGAAATAATCACACGACTCCAACTATTCCGGATTTAGCGGAGATAGCTCTTGATGAAATCCCTACGAACTTTCTTCAGGGACTCCTTTCTTCTAATCAGGTCCACGACTAGGTGGTTTGATCATCTTCTAATTTGCACTAGAAAAAGTAGAAGAGATTTTACGTAGGAGATTGAAATTTGAGAGGCGGCTCAAACTATTCTCCAAGGAGAAATGGCCGAATTATGGAGTGCTTGGGAGAGGAGATTTCGAAAATCTCTTGTGGTGGCGGCTAGGGTTATGTCATGTTAACTCATATTTATAATTAACCATGACCTAATTATCATAGTATAATAATTGGGCCATTTAATTAACATTAATGAGCTTAATTAATTAATTGGGTTAGTCACACTAATTTAATCAATTAATCAAGGTCCATTAACAACTTTAATTATTTAATATGTTGGACTTGTACTCTTACAAGCCCATTAAACATATTACCCACCATATTTAATTTATTAATTAATAAGCTCAACCTTTGAGTTTAATAAATTAAATCATTTATAAATTCAACATTTGAATTTATTATTCAAATTATAAATTCAACTCCTTGAATTTATATCACCTCCAAAATTTAATATCTAATAAACCCAACATTTTGAGTTTAATAAATTAAATTCTCAAATTTTATAAATTCAACTCTTTGAATTTATTCTCTCAAAATTTAATTATCATAAATTCAACTTCTTGAATTTACTATATAATATAAATTCAACTTCTTGAATTTATTCTCTCAACGGGAACAAACGATCCAGTACTTGTGTGACCCTCAATGGTTCAGGGATACAGCTAGCCGTGGGTTCACAACTCTTTGTGATTCAGGACATAATCCTTTATTCGGGCTTACCCTAGTTAGCCCCATTCTTTTCATCAACACCTTGATCAAGAATGTCAGAACTCATTTCTGATTGCACCCATCGGATCATGGTAAGAGCGTCTAGTAGCATCGCCCCATGATCCCCTAGGTATCACTGATAGTGCCTGCAAGAACCAGTCGATTATGATTAACGTACAGTACGGTCCCTTCATCTCATATATCCCGATCGAATCTGCAACCATTGGTTCATCGAGGGTTGCATATTAATTCGATAACTATGTGATAACTATAAATAGTGGCATCGCATGTACCGTTCGAGAACTCCTTCTCTAACGTACATCTCATACTCTGGCCAGAGATTCCATGCACTATAATTTCATCAGATCACATAGGATATCCACACCCGCAGGTGAGCGGTGAATCCCCGACTACAATGCACTGGCTCCTATATGTTTCGCAACTGTACCCAACCTCGCCACCTGATGACTCTCCTGGAGCCAGTAAACGAGTCAAAGCACAGCCCTAGCATATAGAGCCTCAGTGTTGTCCCGGGTTGTAAGGACTAATGGTGTACAATCATAACCACGGACTTATCCTCTCGATGAATGATAACCACTTGGAAAGTCCGAGGGAGGGTTGTTCGGTATAATCATCATATGACTACCCATCTGCATGTTTGGACATCTCTATGCCCTTACCAAGAAACGCAGTACACAACATCACAGATGCTAGTCTCGAGCTCAAGCGACCTTTATCCATGTTTCAGGCGGCTGAATCGACTATGAACGAATTTAGATCATAAAGTGTTTACAGACGAGTTTCAACATCGAATTACGATTCTTTTGTATTAAAGTATAATCAAGGTCTTTATCTATGTTTGATAACATGGGTATACAGATAAAGAAATAACAATACATGAAATAATGAATTATATTAAAATAAAGATTGTTAATTACAATTGAGTCAATAAAATCCCTAGCTAACAGTTGGCTTGCAGGACATCTACTTTAACACAATCTTACACACTGGGTAGCAACTTTATCACCTATCAAAATTACGAGCACCACTCTTTAATCCTGAGTGCGCACTCACAGAAAACACCCAAATACACACACAGAGAACAGTGCCCCCCTCCCCGTCTGCTTTTCTTGAATGGAGGTGGGAGTTTTTTGTGGCTTAGAATCCCTTGGATGGCTGTTGGGAGACAAGCAATCTTCTTTCAAAACTTGTCGAGTATTCTTTCCCTCTCGCGTGTTGTCTGTATTCAGTTTTTTCAATTAATGTAACTCTCCATTTTCTTGAATTAACCAAGACTATGAAGTGTTCAAATGATGTTTTGGCAGTTGTGTGGGGATTTGGATTTTCTTTTACTGTGATGAAAACACATAATATGTATTTTTTTGTAATAGATGACTAACTTTGATCATTTGATAGATCACACAGTACATATAATTTTGAAAAATTATCAGATGAAACCAGATGGTTGTGTAAAAAAGTTTTCAGCAACGGATGATCCAAATCCGTTCGGATGGTTTCCACGACAGTTTCTGAAATCTCATTTGCTGGTGATGACGGTTGTTTGATAATTTATTATTGAAAGTTATAATTTTTTTAAGTTTTGGTTTAATCGATGACGTGTTAGAATGGGTCCTACTCGAGTGTTGTACATGTCCGAATTTAGATTAATTTTCAAGATTCTTGGATTGAATTATTGCTTCTTTGGATTGTCTTGAAATAAAGCCCATTTGGGGTCAAATTATCTTTATACGCGGTGCTTCTTTCTCTTGCTTACGTATTGGAATAGGGCTGAGGAGTTAGTAAAATGGAGTGGTGGGGTTAGCACTCAAAAAAAAGTCCAAATCAAAAGAAGAGAAAGGCAAAAACCCCCATAGATTACATTCTTGATTATCATCCAAGAATTAGAGGGGATTAATCAGGTTATTTAACAGCAAACAGCACAAGGTTTGATCATGCTAATGGTGATTTAGAGGGGATTAGCAAGAGAATTTTGCCCAAGACAAGATTTTTCAAGCAAAGTTTCGTTCATTAATGGAACGCCGAGGCCAAGCAAGGGATATGCTAGGGAGTCAGAACTCTACGAACTATATTCGTCCGCCGACCTCTCAAGAATCTCCGGTGAAGCTGCCTCTTGCTCCGTTAGTCGCCACCTCGGCTGACAGGAGAGGGAATGCAACGGTTTCCACCCGTCGCGGGAGTTCCATTTTCAGCCCTACCCAAATCTCGGATCACCAGAACCATCCTCCGGCGCACCTCCGCCACCATGTGTCTACCCCTCCTTCAGAGCCTCTGGGGCAGAATGAGCCCACCCCAGATTCAGATCCGGCTCCAACAGCCGGCGCAAAGGCTGGTGTATCATCAAATTCGAAGGCTCTGGCAGCTCAACCACAAGGTTCCCAGCCGCCTCAGCCACCACCGGCTGCAGCGACTGCGAGAGTGGAGGCTGCAGCTGCTAATTGTAGTAATACTTCCTTAATTATATTTAGAGAATGCCTCAAGAATCATGCCGCGGGCATCGGTGGACATGTAGTGGATGGATGCGGAGAATTCATGGCAAGCGGAGAAGAGGGCACTCCGGAAGCGATGAGATGCGCCGCTTGCGATTGCCACCGTAATTTCCACCGGAAAGAAGTCAAAGGCGAGCCGCCGCAACAGCCCTATATCTACTACCCTTACAACCCCAACTCCACCAGCACCCACCGGCCCAACCCATTACTCCACAATCTAAACACCCAACGCGGCCACCAGCAGAGTCATCACAAACACTCCACACAGCCAACCATGGTAAACTTCAGGGGAAACCCGGGAGGCGCGGTGGCGGAGTCATCCAGCGAGGATCTCAACATGTTCCACTCCGGCAGCGGCGCGCATGCATCGATGAAGCCGTCGATCTCAGGGTCCAAGAAGAGGTCCCGCACGAAATTCAGCCAAGAACAGAAGGATCGAATGCATGAATTCGCGGAGAAGCTGGATTGGAGAATCCAAAAACAAGATGATCAACAAGTCCAACAGTTCTGCAGCGAAGTTGGGGTCAAGAGGCAAGTTTTCAAAGTGTGGATGCACAACAACAAAGCAGCCATGAAAAAGAAACAAATCTAAGTTTCAAGGCAAGAAATTTTGCAGGATTCCCACTTTGACAAAAATCCGAGGAATTCTTGATTAGGTGAGTCATATGATTAGATTTTTTCCTTGTTTATCATCATTTAATGTAGAAAAAAATTGGGGAAGTTGGTGAAAAATCCCCAACCAAAACATTTATTTGGGTTCACTCCCTACCCACAAAATTGTGGTACTATGTCATACAAATTGTGGTACACTTCATGTGGAAATGTGGTACACTTCATGTGAAAATATGGTACTAAAAAAGTACCCAGGGACTGAACACAAAAAAAAACGGCGGCTGGGGAGTTAAGTCCAATTTCCCGAAAAAAATTCCATTAATTAGTTTCTCCGATGATTTGGTTAAGAATCAGACCTTAAATTTGACCCTAATATTCAGGCAATAATTTCTTCTTAATCAACTAATTCTTAATCATGTCGGTAGATAACAATTATCTGACAGTTTTTGTTTAATCTGAAAGTACCATAATTACATAGTACTTAACTCCAGTTAATCGCGTTTTGCTAATTTTTCAGTATTTTATATTCGATAACATATATGATAATGAAAAATTCAGATACATGAACAGCCACATTTCACTCGAAAATTTTCACGCTAACAGATCTAACATGATCATCCCATGTCATATAATCACCATTTTCAGCATGATCCATATTAAGAAGGACGATTTACTGATCTTGTGACAATTTTGAAAACAACAGCAATTAGAGATAATAGAATTGAATAACAAAGTTTCATTTTATATTAATTAATGTAATAAATTTTGAATTAATATATGATAAAGTTGAGTAACAAAATAATGTGAGTTAAATTTTCAATTTGAATCCCTATTTTCATTCATAGGGCCGGATTTTTTTTATGAGGTCAAGGAGGCCGCGGTCTCTGGGTCCGGTCTTTAAAGAAGTCCAATATATATTTTTTGAATAATTTAAATAATATCAAGAGACTTTGAGACATTTGTTGAATTTGGAGAAGTTAACGAGTTAATCTTTAATAAGCTTGATGATGTTTTGTATAGAACTTCAACAATTTTTTAACATGTTACACTGTTTGGCAAATTAAATCGAAGGATTTATTATCGAATATTTATATTGCATATAAGATTTTGTTAACTATTTTAGTAATTGTGAAAGAAATTTAAGTTAATAAATACTTATCTTCTATCAATAATGTATAAAATAGATTAAATGAGATAGTTATGTTGTTGATTGTAAAAAAAATAGTTAAACGATTATTATTTATGTAATTATTTCAAATATTTATTCACTTATTTCTATGTAATATATTGTTTTTTTTATGTATTTATGTATCATTTATTATATTTATTATTTGTCAACTGAATTTTAGTATTATTTATACAAACAACAGAATTTATTTTTAAATTTTCGTTTCAGATTTCGTTGAACACAAATATGAGTTCGTACATACACATTAGATATTTTTATGGTCTATATATATATATACACACGTGTGTATCTATATATATATATAAAGTTGAGTAGGTCAAAGGATTCTTAATTAGACCACAGTGTACGTCAGAAAATGAATGGCATAAAAACCTATATTATTTATTTTCTGAGTTTTCTTGGTAGCCTTTTAAGGAGGAGTAGTAAATTAAATTCTATGCCATGTCTGTATGAGCTCGTACGTTTGGAGGTTGTAATTATTGAGATTTCCATTATGACTGAAACTTATTTAATGGCTTCAACCAAACTTGTAAGGTGAACTTTTATATTTGCATTTAATCTCATTATTGATCACATTGCACCAGGAGTCGAACTATCCAGAAAAGAAAGAAATATTCATTACAACTTTTAATTCCAGAATTATTGAGAAGATACCTGTTGAGACTTGGCCTAAGCCCTCGATCGGGTAAGATGATTTTATTCAACCTAATTATTGATGGGATACCTATGGAGACTTGGGCTTGGGTGAGATGTTTTAGTTCACAGCGTATCTTTAGACCATTACTTGACTACTATTGGGGAAATCTTTAATATTACTACCATGTATTCTCTTTCTACGATTTTGATTATCTCTATGATCAAATTTCAGTATTGATTTACTTACTATTTTTTTATTTTTTCAATTTCAGTTATTTTTTCGACGTGAAGTTAATGTACGTTGTCACGTCCCGTGCTCGAAAAATATCGACATCGACATTTTTTAACAAATATAAATTCGATAACAACAAACCTCATAATTCAATATAAATCAAATCATTCTGCCTCATATCTACCATGTATGAGTCATATCATAATATAATATATATCGAAATTCCTATCGGCCATATCAAACTCGAAACATAACCATGCTTAAACAGAATTATTATTAGAACGTAGAACGAAGGAAAAACATGCTAGATCGATTTAGCACTTATATCATTTTAAAGCGTAAGCCTAAATGCTCATGTTTCTTAACAAGATTTCGGCTACATGCATCTCGAAAACGTGTGTGTGCTATGCTGAAATTTGTTATGTAAATTTCGAATTTGCTTAGAGGCCCTATTTACAGTCGTTGTGCTGATCCTCTTAATTTTGGTACAAAAAAGTACTATTCTTGGCTCTTAAATCATTTCATATTTAGCTGAGAAATCTCTTCCCTAATCTGGTCCAAATCATTTCATGATTAACAAAATTCTCTTCCATAATTTCAGTCCCAAAACCAAAATCGTGCAAATTTTTGCTCATTATCCCCCGAACCACTTCGTGACAAGATACAGAGACAAGACACTCTTTGTGTCAAGCATGTATGAAATGTCGCCATATTTTTTTAATGCAGTATACGAGCAGCAGCCTCCTAATTATATTAGTGTACCTTTTGAATCGCGAACAAGCTAGCTATTACAACCGGAGAGATCGAGGAGAGCTATCTGGCAATATGGTTTTCAATAAAAGAAATATTTGATTGCATCGGTGAAGGATTATAGTTTTAGAGTTGCCACACATCGTGGAGAGCACACGTACGTACATTATGGAAATTACTGTGCAAAAATATTTATATGGTCTCTAGGGTATTCTCCTGTTCGGGGTTTGGGTTCTGAGGGGATGCCATTCGTTTGGGTATCAAAGCCCGACCTGTTCTTGTTGTCCCAGCCAGGCGGTGAAAAAGAGGATACGTTGTTTACACACACTGCCTCTGAGGCTAGCTAGCAACCATGAACACCACCGAGAGATTATCATTTCAGGCAAATAATAGAGCATTCGTCTTCTTTATCCCTTCCGATAAGATCTACTTGTAGGATAGCAAATACCATAGAATATTCCTTAATTCTAGAAAAACTTCAAATTAAATATAGTTAAATTAAATTTCACTCTAAATCATATATGGTCAAAAGTTTTTTCCCTTGAAAACTCTATGCGACAGACATTGCACACATGAATATCATAGGTTTGAGAAAATGACTAGATTGACAAAAACAAAAAATAAATATATAACATACTTAAATTCAAATATTGAATAATATTTGAATGTATAAAATGCCAAACCTATCAAAATTGTAAATTTCTCAAAAAACTAATAACAACACAAAAATAAACTTTATTTAAAAATGAAAAATGACGAAAAGAACTATACGAACAAATAATAAAATTAAACATAGATATGTTCAAACAAAAATAATAAAAATATACCAATAGGATCTACAACCACCCAAGAAAATCTCATCCAATATAATAACATAATTTGAGTTATGTCCAGAAAACGCATACAAGCAACGGACAGATACAAAAACTTTGGAGCAAACAGATCAACACTCGCCTATTGCCATTATTGATTACAACCATGCACAGGCTAAACATGCATCTAATCAAAACACCTTTTGATCATATATATAAACCTAGTACGTAACTACATTAGAAAATTTATACGTAGATAAAACATTCTACATAAGTACATTGGAAAAATTACAGAGACTAGTTTTCTCGCAATCAAGTTCACTCTCCCACCCAATCTTCTACTCATAACTCGGCCGAGTCCTTCCTCGTATGTTCTCCAAGATCTCCTGCAGCTTGTGAAACCCTCTCCTTAGCTGCTTCATATATTTCCTTCGCCCAAGTCGAGTCCTTGGCCGACTCATAAGCTTCGCGAGCCTTCGAATTTGCATCCTCGTATGCATCGGACGCCTTGTCTCTACCACGCGACATTGCATCGCTCATCGTTTCTTTGGCCTCACTGACTTTTTCTGTGACCATCTGTATGGTGTCACCCACCTTATCCGACGCTGCATCGTATGCATCAGATGTTTTATCTTTCACGGCTTCTTTTGCCCCCACAGACGTGCTAGAGACTCGATCTGAAGCTGAGGCACGAGCATTGGATGCTTTATCCTTGGCCCATTCCTTGGCATCATAGGCCATGTCCGATGCAGTGTTCATCACTCGAGCCGTTTGATCCGAAGCGTATCCATAAGCGTCGTGACCTTTGTCCTTGATTTTCTCTCTAGCATTCTCTCCAATTTCCGAAGTAAGATCATAAGCATCATGCGCCTTATCTTTTACCACATCTGAAGCACGGTCCATTGCCCGACCAGCCTTATCAGATGCATGCGAATAGGTGTCAAATGCTTTATTTTTTACTTCGCCCGCCATTTCTGAAGCCCTCTCCATGGATTTACCAGCCCGGTCAGAAATGGATTCGGAAGCATCACTCGCCTTATCCTTGCCGGTTTGTTTCACCTTCGAAGCAATATTAGAGGCTTTATTCATGGCTTCGGTAGCCTTTTCAGAGGCGTAATTCTTGGCATCACTTAGTTTCTCAGACGTTTCATCGGCTATATCGCTGGCCTTCGACGAAGCATACCTCGATGTTTCTGCAAAGAAACCCATTAATCTAGCGGATCAGGAAAACTGTGTAAGTTAGAAGAGTTGGATAAACTTTGTGCTACAGTTTTACCGTATGCAGCAGAATTCATAGTATCAGTGGATTTCGATGCGGCACCCTTCGTCTTCTCTATGAACTTCTGCGCTGCTTCTTTTGCACTCTCTGAATTCAATCCGAGTCCCCTGATCCAAGGAGAATTTAGAGTTTAATTCTTTTTTCCGTTTTCTCACTTATTTGCATCAGATGATAACAAAATTTTGACCACATTGGCATGCATCAATCAGAGGATATGTTTAATTGATTTTTTTTAAAAAAATCAATTCTATCTCCGATATACATCGTCTGCTAAAATATATCCACAATATAAGCGTATAATTTATAACTTAATCATATCATTATAATGAAGAATCAAAAACAGAATAATTGTAGGTAAGAAAGCATCAAAAAAATCACTTACTCAGATAACTTGCTCAAAGTCCAATCGGCCCAGTAACCAGTTTTGTCTTTAGCCTCCTGCATGGTCTCAGAAGCCGCCTCCTCCGCCTCTTTTCCCCGCATATTCATGTTCTCGGCGGCCATATTGGCTCTCTCCGCCGCCTCCTCACCCCAGCACCACCCCACCGACGCCACCGCCGCCAGGCACATCACCAATAACGCCCTTCTCTTCAACTCCATGTCCGATATTAATGGCAAAACTTTGATCAAATCAGTCTAGTTCCTTTCAAAATAGATTCAAGAAATTAACTGGCACTCGAAAATACATAAGTAGGATTTGAGGGGTGGAGGAAGCAGTTTAAATATATTAATGGTGTGGCGGTGACACGTCGCGATGTGCATGGGGACGAGAATTAGTCGCAGTTCGCCACGTACCTGGGTGCTGTGGTGTGTGGATTATTTTATTACTGTTTAGCGGATTTTCCTCATGTCCAAATGGCCTCCGGAATCTTGGAAGATGGGACTAAAATTAAATTATAATTCGGATATTAGCTAAAAAATTATTGAATTTATTTTCGTAAATTTGGGTTCAATTTTTGAAAATAATTGAGATTTAAAATTTTTTTCTCTTGATTCTCATATTAAATTTACTCGTACAAAGTTGAAGATTGATGAAATTTTTTAATTCATGAATAATTTTTAAGAATGAATTACTTTCATGTAAAACAATAACTTTATAAGACAGTCCAAAGTCCAATTTTATAAGACTAACATAATTTGATTTCATTCATCAACATATTAATTTTTCATATCAAAATATTATTTTTAATTTTAATATAAATTAGATCGATATTTCTCATATATAGAAATCTATAAATC
>NC_133308.1:27379925-27434791 GCF_012295235.1 Primulina huaijiensis | reverse complement strand
AAAAAAAAAAAAAAAAAACCTACTCTATATTTAAAAGTTTGCAATTTAATTGCTGCGTATTTATTATCGGATTTATACATTTTCAATTATTTTATTTGAATATTTAGGAGATCGGTTAATGATTGAATCTGTCATCGTGTATACAAATTCTACTTATTTAAGTACTGGCAAAATTTTTATTTTTAAAATATGGTACGGTCAACTGGCAATAATTGAATTTGACCGAAACTTTTTAAGTTTAAGGATCAATTCTTTAAAAAAAAGTTTTAAGGATCTAATTTTAATGTAATATTTAATTTAAATTATGGTATGTAACATTGAGATTGAAACGATGAGCGCATCACTCAAAATGACCTCTTTCCCGAAAGAAAAATTATGAAGAAATATTATCGATTCTGTGGATGCAAGTTACTTCAATATCCGTCGGTATAGTAAGCATAATCGAGCCCGGACTGTTAAAAGGTCGAGTTCGATTCGAATTATAATATGATTTAGAGTTTGGATCGACATATTAGAACGTGTTTGCTAGCTGCTCGAATTATTACCCATAAATATATACTCAAAATATACTAAATATATATTGTTTTACATATAATTATATTAAATTAATAAAATATAAAAAACTTAATTGTGCGCCTCACAAAATAAAGAATAAAATAATTTCAGTTTGAATTCAACTCGAAAAATATTTTAACATGTTCGAGTTCGACTTGAATTCGATAATTTTAAATAAAAATCGAATATTTTTCGAACCGACTCTATCCAATGACTATAACATCGAGTTTCATAAAATAGAATAACTTGATAATTGTTGAAGTCATGGATCTCGACTTTACTTTTATGTGTTGATTTTCCTCCATGCACTTCTTATCCGATTTCTCTAATACAAATAAATATTTTCAATGGTGGATAAATAAAATAAATACATATCATGAACATGAAGAAGGCTATTCCAAAATATTCATGTGCACTATATATCACCATGGCTAAGGATTTCTTAATTGATGTTGACGACTGGTCTGTTTGGAATGAAAAAGGCTAAAATAATACAAAATATCTCATTTTTGTTTTAAGCTATATGTGCTCAATTCGGGATCCACCCAATATTTATTGGAGGTGCTATATTTTGGAAAAGTTTTAAATAATCACTTATATATAATTTCTTATATTGTTGCAAAAGAGTTTATAGCACGTTATACATGACCTACATAGATATGGCGGTGTTGAAGAAACATTCAAGTTATTTAAATTTGTAATAATACATTAATGATTCTATATTCTAATAATAACAGGAGTTCGACAAAATTAAAGCGTATTAAAAGACAAGTTTTTAATTGTTAAATGATACTCTCAGAAGTGTATGTGTCTTATTAAAATTCGGGCCATCATGAAATCGGAAGGCCGATGAAGCACCAGCCCAGGTACAACCACGCATTCACGAAAACCAGGAAAGGTAATGAGACCAGCATACGCTTGAGTGAACTCGGGCAGGGAAGGTAATCAGACTAGCATACACTTGAGTGAGCCTAGGGTCTCAGCCTAGCCTGGGTAGTTAACATGATTTAGGAGATTGAGAGCCCCGTCCTCATTATCACACCAGGATCATCTGCCAGGGACACCTCAGTATAAATATCATTTCCAAAAACACAGTATGGGATACCTCATTTCGGAATCGTGGGCATGTCACTTAGCGGACGTTGGGATGATGTGATTAGACTAAAGACAGTCTTTGTTGTCAGAGGTGGCAGTGTCAGAGAGTAGGATATGGTGAACCATTTGCCATGAGTAACAATCATGCACTGAAAACAAGGTAATCGTTGACTTTTCTTTTATAAATATCATGTTTACTTGATGTTAATGCATTCAAAAAATTTTCACTAGAAAAAATACTCTTTATATACTTTCTTTTGCGTAAAACACTTGACTCACTTGAGCGTCGGAGTGGCTACGCCGAAAAATTTTCCAACGTCACACTAACGTTCTTTGCTCTTTTAAGTGTGTAGATTCTCCTGCCAGTTACTCTACGCTTGTTTTCCAGCGTGCCCGAGAAGAAATTCATCTGACCCAGTATAATCTCCCGTTAAACTAAATCCGATTTACCCGGTCGATATCATTTGCGCCGGAGTGGTGATACCTCCCCCCTAGAAGTGCGCGGGTCATCTTAGAACTCGGGCCATGATGAAATCGGAAGACAAGGGAAGCACCAGCCCGGGTACATCCCTGCATTCACGAAAACCAAGGAAGGTAATTATGCGAGCATAAGCTTAGTGAGCCCGAGCAGGGAATGTAAAAAGACCATCAAACGCTTGAGTGAGCCCGAGCTCTCAATCTAGGCCGAGCAGTTGACAGGATTTTGGAGATTGAGGGCCCTGTCCTCATTATCACACCATGATCATCTGCCCGGGACACCTCAGTACAGGTGTCATTTCCAAATCCACGGTATGTGATACTATACTTCAGAATCGTGGGCATGTCACTCAGCGCACGTCGTGATGATGTGACTAGACTAAAGACAATCTTGATTGTCAGAGAATAAGGCATTTGCAATTATCTTGCCATGAGTATCAACCAAGCACTGAAAATAAGGTAATCATTAACTTTTCCTTTATAAATATCAAATATACTTGATATATATTTAGATATTTTTCACTAGAAATCATATTATCTCTATGTACTTTTTTTTACGTAAAACACTTGACTGACTTAAGCGTCGGAGTGGCTACGTCGGAAAATCTTCAGAAGCTCCACTAACAATCTTTGCTCTTTTAAGTGTGCATATTCTCATGCCCAGGTACTCTCCGCTCGATCTTCAGCTTGCCCAAGGAGAAATCCATCTGACTCAGTATAATCGTCCACTAATTAAGATCAACCCAATTTACTTGGTCAATATCAGTAAAGAATGAGTACAAAGCAAACAATTATCTATAGACGACATCAAAACATGCTCCATGGTTATTGATACCCTTACTAAGAGACTACTATCCAAACTTTTTATGATCTTACTACTGGTAATTTTCGTGTGAACGTGGGCAATTTAGATTAGAAATGAAGTAGGATGCCCCTCCTCGCCTAGTTGCCAGAAATCTTTTGGGAGCCAAGGAACTTTTGAGCTTAGTTTACTGTCAGAATTCGGAAATTTCAATGATTGATTTAAGTCAATCAGGTTTATTTCGAACAGCTGACGAGAGCTCAAATGTCATGTCAAATTCGAAAAGCTGTTTTTTCATAAGCTCTGATGCTCTTTTTTTTTTTGTCGAGAAATACTTATAAGTGTCTTGTCAACCAACAATATTATATTATATTTGTATTATCAGACTTCAAAATGATCAAGCATGTCCACTAGGGGATTAGCTTACTTTGATTGATCCACGTTATCTTTTTTATCTTGATCAACATGAATCGTCGTTTTATTGATTATTGTTTGATATGGTAACAGACTCGACTATATATATAATTCCTGAATTTAATTCGATAAAATTTCAAAATAAATTAAAATATTTAATTGAAATATCACATCTCTTGACATATTATTCTATATATCATTTCAATTTAAACAAAAATTGATAACTTTTATTTCTATTTTTTAAAAAATTTCTTTCTTTCTATTTTTTTACAAGCTACATGCATCGTGTGTTCGCAGTCGTGAATAAAAGTATTAAAAGGAAATTAAAAAATTATGATTCATAGGTAGATGTCAGCTTAAGCCTTATCTTTCCACAATTTAATATTAATTGAAAGTAGATAGTCTTAAGTTTAGTCAATCGAAAATTCTGGCCATTTAATGTCGTATATAATCAATTTTATGAATAAAATTTACACATAAAACAGAGTGTATGCAAGATCAAATGAAGTACAAATAACAATATTCATCGAGAATACTCCACACTGAAAATCCATCCCCCACTTGAAGATGTTCACTTTCCTTGAATAATTTTCCCATAATACTTTCATCACCCTGCTAAAAATGAAATGGGAGGGCTTATCAATACAATATATTTCAATTCAATTCTATAAATTTAATCCGGGGAAAAAATTAAATGAATTAGTAAATATGAAGACCAGGGGATAAATTGAAGGGTCGATGGAATAATGCGACCATAAATTTTAGGGGAGGAAAAGACAAGATTCCACGTTAAGACGAGGATAGTAAAAGGATAAAGGGCAAAAGGGTTTGAAAAAGAGGGTACGTGTATAAATAATATCTTCCTACATATCCGATCGAGAGCAAGTGGTCTATAGTCTTACATGATATTAATTATTTGAATAAGGATCTAACAAACATATGACCATAAAAATGTTATCTCATCTCATAAATCGGATGGACTTTAGCTAGAGTACATTACAATTTATATAGATAAAATGTATTTTAGAAACTTGACACCGATATGAATCTGACGTAAAAATATTAAACTACGTACAAAAATGAAACTTTAATTTAAAGAATGTAGATATGAAAATGTTGGCTCAAGTGCATTACCTCATCAGACACGACTAGCGGTTATTCTCGTTAATTTGATCGATATTTCGGTAAAGGGATTTTCCCGGATTCAATGTGCTTGAGGTCTTCGACGAGAATCTCGTAGTGTCTTTTGACTTCATCGATGGATTTCCCAACAACACGAGCTATACTCTGCCAACGATCAGGGGTATCCTTATCGTAGGCAGCTAACGCCTTTTCGAATTGCTTGTTTTGAGTTTTCGTCCATGATGATGAACTTGATGCCATTAAATCTTTATAATCTTCTTTAACAAATATGAAAGGGATTTGTTGAAGTGTAATATTCAATGAAAATTTTTGCAAGATTTGAAGTGAAAGAAGGGGAATTTAAAATTTATATGAATGACTCAACGAAGATGAGTAGAAGTCCATGGACAGATGCATGCATATTATGGCGGAGATGTTACCTTCAGTTGCTCCTTGTTTATATAGGAGATAAAAGAAGATGGGTTGGGCCTGCCAGGGAATATATCTTCTTACAAGGACAGAATGAGCAGTGACTCTTCCATGTTAAATACCACATGGTGTGTGTGTGTGTGTGTGTCTATATATATATATATATAAGATTCTAAATCGGAGAGGAGGTCTCGAGTTCAAGACTTAAAACAAAAATGCATAAATTCTTCAATGGACAGTCATTGTGCTCCCTGCTAATGTAGATCACTATTTGATAAAGGCACTTTCGAGAATCATCTTGAAATCAAATCGAAGCGTACGGGTTGTACTATGCGAATAAGAATATCTTTCAATCCAATGGTTCATATCAATTCACAACGCACAAACCTTTTCAAATCTCTCTATATTTTTTTTTTTTTTTGCAGCACCTCATACCCAATCGCACTATACATGGCATCTTTTCAAATGTCCGCTCATGTTTTGGAGTCGCTCGAGAGGTTTTTTTGGAGCCCCGAATTGAATAATAACCCCGATCGTCTCGTTTCGTCTCGAACGGAAGAGATAAGGCTGGGGTACGTAGAGATCGTGATCAATACGTAGAGTAAATTAAAAGACTTGCGTAAATGTGAAACACGAAAGGATATATTAATATGTGTACGTACGTATATTAATTAATGTTGAGGCGAATTCGTGGTCCCTTTGTGGAAGATAAATCGATATCTTGTAATAGCTGGAAGATGTGATCATTTCATATCTTCTATCTCCTGCAAAATGCACAATCTCATTAATTAATTAGTGCATGCATGCCTTGCCGACACACGTACGTAGATTAATATGAACCACTGGCTTTGACATCCTTAAGAATATAATATCTAGTTTTCTGTCGATCGATTCAAGGTATGCAGCTATCATTGCCTGATCTAATTGAGCAATACGCAGTATTTGGTAGATTTCAAGAATCTAGAGCACAAGATTGCTTTAATCAATGCAAAACCCAACGCGGCTAGCTACATTATAGCGCCTTTACAACTTAGTTCTATCGTCGACCGACATCCTGTCGATATACGTATTTTCGAATACGCGACGATGATATTGTGATCTTAGAACGATTTGATTGAACACAACAAATAATATTTTGTAATATGTTAAAGTTACTCTTAAGAGATAGATTGGGATCATCCCGGTCCATAGAAACTGTCGTTCAAATGATGTCTTACGGGCAGGGGCGGAGCCAGGATTTAAAATTACCTGGGGCTGGCTTCGTCTCACACTATGTTTAATAAAATAAATAATTAACTAAAAAATTTAAAATAAAATATATATAAATATTGACTTCATGAAAAACATAAAACAAGAGAATTTAATACCTTCAAAAACATGGAGCTAAAACACTACTGAAGTTGTGCACTTCGATTTTTTTTAGAATAAAACCCATTAATTATTAAATCATTATCAATTTTTTCAACCAAATCCCATCCGATGTAAATTACCATAGAATCTCCGAAAAACTATGCTTGATTCACATGAAAAATTTGCGCTTTATTTTTCTCAAAATCAATTCTTGTAAACATACACTAGTTCATACTAAAAAAATTAAAATTCTATAAAATTTTTAGTATTAATAGAAATTATATAAAGATATAATAAAATATGTAGTTACTGCATAATTGTATTATCATATTAGCTAAATTTAATATATTTGTGTGTTATTGTAAATATAGCCTAAAAATATATTTGGAACTTAAAGCTAATTTTAAAAATCAACTTACATTAAGTTTTTCAACATGTTGAGTAAAATACGAGCGAAAGTCAAAAGAGATTATATGTGTTTACAAAAGATCATTTTAAAAAATTACTCATAGTTAACAAAAATTCTTCAAATTTGCATAAATAAAATAAACTTAACAAAACACAAAAATAAAGAAAAAAATTACAGAAAAGTCAAAAAAAAATATAATAAAATTTTAGGGAAATTTTAGGTGGGGTTGGAGCCCACCCTAGCCCAAGGGTGGCTCCACCCCTGCTTACGGGACATTAATAAATATGTTGAAGTAACCAGCCGGACTAGTATTTAAGATGACTATAAGATTTATATGATGTAAAGGAAGTAAATCGACAATTTCAAGTAAATTTAATAAATTTATTTGAATATGAAATATTTCATTACAATAATTTACTCTCACATAAATAGATTATTTTCAAAAAAACAGTTTCTATTGAGTAATTCCACCCTTTCACGTGCAAACTTGAGCCTTTGATATCTCTTTCAAAAACAGGGAACATAGTTCATTTAGTAATCTGAATTGTCATGTTTTATGTTTTCATCAAGTTGGGTTTTATTATTTGTCAATAATTTCTTTGTGTCATTTCAGTATTTTTCGACAACAAATCAGTACTTTGCGAAATAGAACTAAAAACCAACGAAAAAACAAAGACTTTCTATGAATAAAACTTAGACAATTATGAAAATAGATCAAAATGACAACTTACATGACGAAATCGAAAATTTTCCCTTTCAAAATATGACAAATTCCAGCTCTTAATCTCTACATATTTGAACCATTTCTGATCCCTTTTTAGATAAGTTAATCTCCGATGGAGGAATTGAGCCTCAAAATATCTGTGACGATTAGTATCAATACATGGTGTTATGTTTCTAATTTTAGCATTTTTCACTTACGCTCCAAAGTGGAATCGGATATATCAATATGTTCGATGCTACATTGATAGTTTTCGATGTCACGTCTGCACTATGATTCACTAAATTGGAAAAATGTGCAAAGAAGTGCGATATGACGGTGTTGATCGACAAGGTTCTATAGAAACATACATGTTATATATGTTACCAAAAAAATTGTTTCTTCATGATATATAGTTGATCGACAAGGTTCTATAGAAACATACATGTTATATTACCAAAAAAATTGTTTCTTCATGATATATAGAGTAAAAAACCTCTCAGCTTATCAAACATCGTGGATTTCTTCAAAGGGTCTATTTATAAGAAACAGATTTTTCCACCTTGTAATTAAATGATTTTAAGGAAAACTTTAGCATAAGATTTTATTTTGTATTAAAATAAGATTTACACTTTGGGGAATGTTTTATATGGGAAAGGTGGAGATACTCTTGGATAGACAAGATTAAGTATTAAATTATACTTAAGCATGCAATTTCGAATCTAGGAAGGGAATTTTTGCAAAAAATTAAGTATCACACAAATTAAAGAATTTAGGCATCATATTGCATGGGAATTTCGAAAAAATCACTTAGATTAAATGCCAAGATTTTTGTGAGGATTAGATGCTTGGTTAATTGGAAGGAAATCATCAAAACTTTGCACCAAAACCGTTGGATCTAGCCACCATATTTTCAAGTCAAATCAAGGGCCATGAGATCAAGAAATCTCACAAATTAGGGAACCATATTTTTGAAATTAAGCAAAGGGATTGGAGCCAAATTTTGAGAGATTTGGAGCAAATTTTGGTAGGATTTTAGTGCCAAATTTAGATCCATTTCCATCACCTATAAATACCACACCATCTCTACTCATTCTCCACCCCAAATTTTCGAAATTCTTTGCTGAAAATTCTCGAATTCCAGCAGCCTCCCCCTAGCCGAAACCCTGCTGAATAATCATCCCTAAGTTAGCCTATAAATCGAATCTGAAGCGCCATCCGAGCCAGAGCGAGAAGCGATCCAAATTTCCCAAAGCCAAGCATCCACGTTTTTATTAAATCCAAGCACTGTAAGTGGGATTGTTTTTAAAATTGAAATTTCGGTTTTATGCATATGAAATTTCGGTTCTTGGTTTTAAAAATTCGGTCGATCTCCGTCTCCCGTCTTTACGTTTTTTTATGAAGTTTTGGTACATTTATGTGTTGACACTGTGAGGATTCTCTGAAAATGGATGGAATTCCAACATACGGCCCTTCACGGTGGGATAGAACCGTTTTATGGCCTCGCCCCCTTAGAGGATTAAAACTTAGGGACTGACGTCAGTAAACCGTTAAAGGTTAAAAATCGCAGTGTTATTATGTTCTGGATATGATGTTACGAATGTGAAAAGCATGCTGTATCTATATGTTATTTTCGAAAATGATAAAAAATTATTATGTTGTGTTCAATATGCCCCCATCTACTGAGTATTTCCCAAAATACTCATCCTCCTTATTCTCCCCTCCCAGATAAGTCCGAAGAACAAGTTGAGGATGAAGAGTCCGTGCAGTTTTGGGGTTGGTGATTCGCAAGATTAGTAGTAGCTTATATTTCGAATTTATTGTTTAAAATTTTATAAGACGTTTCCGCATTTGTTTCTGTCGTTTAGTGATTTTGGTTGTAAAGACAATGGTTATTTCGTAGAAATTATGATATATAAACTGGTTCGGTTTATACTGTGCTACAAAGCCTTGTTGTTATCGGTCGTGTGATTGTTAAACAACGCGGGTGTCAATCACGAGTTTCGGGGCGTGACACTATTCCTTTCTGAATGATGACGATCATATTCACTTTTTTACTCTGAATTGTCGTGATTGCTAAAGGGAATTTTTGTGAGAGTTGAAAGAAAAGAAAGATGAATTCTTGGTTGTATCCGTTGGATTTGATTATGAATCCCGCTAAGGTCGGTCATTCAGTTACTCCTGCGACGGCGTCGTATTGTGCAACTTTGAGGTTAAGTTATTACTAAAGGTGTGTTACCTAGTAAAAATACTAATGGTATCATAATTAAACTTTGGAAATTTTCTTTTATTTGTTATAAAGATTGATATTTTGTGGGATATGTCGAATACGCGAGGGTTCGAACATGGTTCTAACACCGACGGTTTCGATTCAATGGGACTCGAACTTTTTTAAATAATTTATTAATATCATTTAACTACTTAAAACGGTTCTAAAGATTTTCATTCTGGTTTGATTGTTGTTAAACCGATTTTCAATGAAATTTATTCTTTAAATTTTAAAAGTTAGGAAAAAAGTGTATCCACAACTTATAATGAAATTTATAAAGGTTAAGTATATGAACAATAATGTTACAAATATTATAATTAATTAATAAATTTCTATTAACAATATAAATAACATTAACTGTAATTTGCATAAATTAAATACTTTAATTATTATTAAGTATTTTTATTAGGTTGTGCACCCTACCCCATAGATGTACCTAAGCACATTAATGAAGAAGACAAAGGATGAAAATACAAGTTTTACGTTTAGTAACTCTCCAAGTAGCTTTTTCCAGCGCCTTCTCCAATATTAATGCTAAAAGTATTGAAAAAACAATGGCATTCAACTTACATACATTCTCTTGCTCGAATTTGAGCTCGATTCAAAGCACAAATCGATAAATAGTTTTAAATTTTTACTCAAGTTTGGGTTTGGTTTTTTGAGTTATTCCCGAAAAAAATGTTAAAAAATATTCGACATTCTTTATTTAATATATAATTATATTATCACAATAAATTATTAAAAATCGCGAATATTAAGATAACTATTGAATAAAATAATTTAAACCCGAACTTTGCAAAATAAAAAGTCTCAAGTTTGTTCGCTCGAATTCCATAATTTAAAAAACGAACTTAATATTTTTCGAGTAAGAAAGAATAGTTAACTCCCATGGATTTCATTCGGCGACATTAACATGGCTCAACATAGGTAACTTACGGAGCTTCTCAGTTTCAACTGTCCTTAATGCTGAAGACCTCAGTTTGTCTTCTCTTGATTCATTCTTCCGGGACTAAATCAACTTCTTGAATCGACATAATAACCAAGTTTATGTGGTTGATCTTTCAAGAACATAGCAAACTAAATTTTATTCAAAAATAGCTTAAAAAATGTATTCTCTTTTCAGATTGAAAACTTGCAGAATTTAGAAATGGGTACATACTGTAAATAGAGATTTCTATTCATCGTAGTCTTTCTTGTACGCCTTAGTTCCCTATTACATGTATATTTTACTTTGTCATGGAATAGTATGTCACCATCCGAAACAGGATCATAATTTCGAAGGTTTCTGCGATTTGTCTACCAAGATCAATCGACATTCCTCCAAAAAATAGTCAAGTTGAAGGGTGTAAAGCTCAGGAAAAGTTCGATAATGATCTACATGAGGAGACGAGCCAAAGTTAAAAGAGAACACTTTCCTCCCACTCCTCCTTTGGCCCTCCATGAATGATTGTACAGTTTCAAATGGAATGACTTTGTCTTCAGTACTGTATAGATAAAGCTGCAATGGAGGCTGATCGTGTGAAAGGATTGAAACCACCTCTGTCAATCTCCTGTTGAACCAAAATAAAATGATTACTCCAAGGTTTTTCATTGCTTGTAAGTAGATTATAATGACAAAAAAAAAAGCTATTTCTCCAGATAATCGAATTGAAAAAGAAAGTTTCAACCGTCGGCGGAGATCTAAATTATAACAAAATACGTGCTCTCATGGTTTCAGAACTAAAATGAATTTTTTTTCTGGGGAATCGCATGCAGATTAAATGAATGCTTACCGATGTACACTAGGCAAGTTAAGAAGAAAGGAGAAAATTTTGACAAATGCAGATAACAGCAAGGTTTCAAGGAAAAAAGGTTTCCCCTCTTCTATATTTGTTCCTTTTATTCCAATTGTTGGTTCGGTTTCTTCTCCTGTCGAAGGAGAAGTAGAGGAGATACTTCTCTTCAGCAAAGCAGTGGAAAATCCTGCTGCCCATACCTGAAACGAATGTGTAGGCGTTTGAGAACATGCTTTTTCTTGGCATAGTGAGCCAAAAGCTGCTCACAAATTTCATTTCTGTCGGACATCAATATCAATATATCATACAGATTATACGAGAACATGTTAATGCAAACTTCATGTTTGTGACCTCAGCCCGAAGCTGTAGAAAATGTGAGACTTTTGCAATACAGAATTGCTGTTCCAGAAAATTAGAGGATACAATAAATGCAAAAAATAGAAAATTGGAGGAAATGGAAGGGCCATTTCTCACTTTCTTTGGCAGCAACAAAGGAAAGGGCAATCCAGAAAATACTATACTGGAAAGCCTAGCACCTTAAATGGGTGAATACTAATCAAACCACCAAACATTAAATTTTGATATTATTTGCATATCGGACATCATGATCATAGTAACACCTATCAGTCTCCTACAAATAATTTGCCTTTATTTTTGGAGGGAGACAGGTATAATGAAGAAGCACAGAGACGTCACGGGGCAAGGAAGGTAATAGCTGAAACTTAAATGGAGGTCCGACCGTCCGAGCTTTGCACTAAACTTGACATGATCATAGAAAAGTAAACAAAACTATCCTAGATAATTGTTTGGTAAAGCTTTAAAAGTATTTTAACCACAATGTCATTCAAATAGTTTAGCTCACATAGTTTTTGTCCAACAAGCCAATGAAGTTCTTCCAGAAAAATGTTGTACTTGGCGAATTGAGAAAGACGGTGTTGATTCACTTTGAATGAATTTGAGGTGATTTACACACAAAATAAACACATAAGAAGGAGAGGGAGAGCGAGAGGGAGAGGGAGAGGGGCCAAAGGTGGAAACTATTGTTTAGCCATCCATGGAACCAAGGTATCCAAAACTCTACATACAATCAACTAAAAGTCATTCGGGAACACATGGCTCACAGAGCTGCAATCAGCTTTAATCAAATAAACCACATTCCAGTAAAAAGTAATTCTAAGAACTCAACACCGAAAACAAACATAAAGCAACCTTGGGATCAATATTGGGGTCTCCACCTGAGTCCACAACACATCCTTTAATCTTCTCCGGTATACCTTTTCTATCTTTCAAATTTTTGAGAATCTCACCATAACTGCCTATCACAAAACATCACATCACAACATGTCAATAACAATCCACCACAATACCCCGAATGGTACTGCATAACAAGATTAGACATACTAATCATTCCCTTTACATGCCAACTCCAGACCATAAAATCCTCGATTATAGTCTCTAGTGAGCAGCGAAACATTACAGTAAGCAGAGAGTTAATTGATATATTTTGGTGCAGAAGCTGCATTCACATAAAAGTTATGCATGAAATTTGAACTTTTTCATTTAAATGGAGACGCAGGTCGTGGCGCTATTTGTAAATAAAGTAAGACTAGAGCAAGAATCTACTCACGCAAGCCAACCCGTATTACTAAATGTGTGGAAGATCAAGAATCTCTTCCGCCCATCGTTTCTCGACAGCCATGAGACCAGCTCATCGGATAATCTCTCGACCCTCTCTTGTATCCTTCTTCCCAAATCAAACCCCAGCACATCCGTCACCGAAGCCACGAAGGTGATAGCGTGTACACCCCTCGCATTATACAAGCTAACATACCTCTTCAAATGCTTGGTCTTCGCCCCCAGCCACCCCAACAGAACCACCGCAACCTCAGGATCCTTCTCATCAACAACAGTAACCCCATTGTTCCCCTCACCCACGCAGACATAATTCCAGTGGAAAACATCCTCCTTAGGTCCCCAATAAACGCTGGCGAATTGCTTGTCAGTGAACTGGCCTGCTTGGAATTTCGACGGAGATCTCAGAGGGGAGCGATTAAAGGCCAGGGGTCTGAAGATGGAGGGAATCCGTGGGTGGAGTTGCAGTGAAGAAAACTGCGAAGAAGAATAAATGGGTTGAGATTTGCGAGTGAAATCTGGGTACTTGCGGCGGAGGGGAGAGAATACACGGCCATTTGGGACATGGCAAACGCGGGCGGAGATCGCCATTGATGGGCATCTGCGAGCTTTGTTGAAAATAACGAGAAGAAGATTTCGGCACACGAGGGAGCTGATCCAATCGTTAAAACGCAGCGTTTTCATTAATTTTGTTAAACTTTAACTAATGTTGATTTATATTTATATATATAAAAATGGACCGAGCACACACGATTTAATATTATATGACTAATTAATAAAAATAGAGTTAGGAATCGATAATATTATATAATATTTGTATTCTAATAAATAAAAATAGAGTTAGGAATCCACTCAAAAGTAAAGTTATAAATATAAATTTAATTTGATGGATTTAGATTGGGTGGAAAGTTGAAAGAAGCTGGAGTGAATTCAGAAAGAATCGCTCGAATTTTTGAGCGGTGTTGATAAATATTTGATTCGTACTCAAATTATCAAACTCGAGTCGAACTCGAACACGTTTGAATTTTTTTTAGAACCAAATTCGAGTCAAAATTATTTTGTTCGCGAGCTTTTATATTTTATTAATGTAATATAAATATATATTGAATGTAAACATTCATTCGCGAAGAGGTTCGAAGATTTCGATGCGAAGTCAAACTCGAGCTCGAACTTTCTTTCGAGCCAAACTCGACTCTATAATCATTTTAAAAAAATGAAGAGGTGTTTATTACAATTGAATTTCTAACTAGATATTTCGTCTCAAATTTAATAATTTAGTGACATATAGACTATAAGTTATCAACGTAAACATATATATTTTAATAATATAGAATATAATATATAGATATTTTAAATTTATATTATTAAAATAGAGATGTTTAAAATTAAAATATTTGATTATTTCACAATATTTTGTAAGACAGATTAGATATAAAATTAAAATTTTATTATTTAATCAATAAACGATAGTTATTAATTTATTAATTAGTTTGTAATTATTAATCAATTTCATTGATAGAAAATTAGGCTTAACGGGAATTGGATGAAGTTGTAGCAAAATATTACGATAGTTTTTGAAGTATTTTTAAATTGAATAATACAGTAAAAAATTTATATATAGTTGGCATTCAAAAAAGGCCAAGCGGAAATCAGCGAGCCCAAAAATCCATCTCAAGTATAAATATTTAAAATTAAATTCTAGAATTCACACCTTGAATGAATTAAAATTTATTTTTGATTATAATGAATTTTTTAACTGAAATTTTTGTCATAATTTAGGCATAACATTAAATTATAGAATAAAAATATTATGGGAGATCAATCGCAATTATTTAATGAGTAGATCTATTGTGAAACGGTGTTATGAATCTATATAATTGAAACGAGTCAATTCGATATATACCTACCATGAAAAGTAATATTTTTGACATAAAAAAATTATGAATTGGGTTAGCTCATAGATTTATCTCACAAAATTGACTCACGAAATATTCTCATAAATCGAATTTTGTTAGGTGAAAATTTCTGCCCAATTTATAGCCGTGAAGCCTGTAATTGTAGCTTATTTAACGAAGTGCCCGAGACTCTAGTAAATTGATTATTGAATATCGATTGAGACTTACTGCATGTTTAATATATTTTCAGGAAATTAAAGTTTTTAACTTACCGCATGTTTGAACATATTTTCAGGAAATTTAAGTTTTTACATAAAATCAAATGTTTGTCATTTTAATAAAGCTTTAATTAACATTAATGGTGTATATATATATATATCTATATATATATATATATATTTTTTAACAACAGATTCATATATTTCAATACATCTCAATCGGCACGTTTCTTTCTAGAAAGAAAAAAAAAGGCACGTTTCGACAATTTTCTTTGTGATTGATAATTCGACAGAAAACGTTATATTGTTTATAGTTTTTTAAAAAGAATTTACATGATATTATTGTTAAAAAAATGGATAAAATAAAAAAAATTTAGGACTTCTGTTGGTTGCAATAATTGTCTCTATTTGATAGAGCAATTGAACCGTGGTGTTTGAGCTGCTGTACGCTTTATAATATTTGAGTTGCATCATTATCACCAGCTATAGCTTTTGGTAAAGCGATAAGCACTCGTTCCTACAATTGGTATTAGAGCCAAGGTCGCGGGTTCGATTCCTATTGACTGCAAGAAGTGCAATTATTGGAAGAGAGATTGTTGGGACAATTATTGTCCTTGCTTGGTAGAGCGATCGAACCGTGGTGCTGGAGCTGCTGTGCGGTTTAAAAGATTTGAATTGCACCATTATCACCAGCTATAGCTTTTGGTAAAGCGTCAAGCGCTCGGTCCTACAACTTCTTCACTTTATGGAATAAATTTAATGAGAAAAGTATTTTTATGGTGACATGTAAGTGTTGGAATTCGATTAAGAAACGAATACAAAATACTGAAAATAAATGTGATTGTTCGTTAAAAAAACTTTATGACATAATCAGAAAATAATCAACAATATTAGACACAATATGTTGAGTATCAAAATAAAGCAAAGTAAATCGATAATAAGTTAAACAATTTTTTCTTTAAATTGACGAACATCACACTCTAAACAAAATTTGTATGTAAAAATTGTTGTATTGTAAAATAGAATAGTATTCCAACCAGCAACATGAATATAAACTAACAAAATAATGAAACAAATAAACTGAGACTTGTAACAAGTACAATTTCTTAAAACATATTTGTCTTTTCCACGAGGTGCTTGAGGATCAACACTTACGGGTGTCTGTTTATCAGGATACAACGGTTGAACCACTAACAAATTAAACACAAATTCGTTATTCTGGCAAACTCAAATCGTACCTTCACTTTTTCTTAAAAGCTTAACAGAGATCAAATGAAAAGCTAACAATATGAAATGCAAGATAATGTCTGAGTGAGATATTGAGTGTGTGTGTAAAAAATATATATGAAATGAGGAAATAAAACAATATTTATAAGCTCTAAATGCACACCAAAAGTCATACAATATTAATTAACTCAACTAATCTTGCAATTAGCTCAAAAACATGAAGAACCAAAATTATCCAATTAACTAAAGAATGTAGAAAGCCAAAACAAACTCCCACAATCATGAGCCACAACTAACTCAAGAATGTGGAGAGCCAAAAGACACTCCCACATTCATTAGCCATAATTTTCATTCAACATTTAAATTTATTTCAAATTTGCAGCAGTCCCCCGACATGAATGAAAATTGATACAATTCTTGGTGATAAAGTTCTACAGTTGAATTCTGCAAATGATAGATATGTATTACTTTTTGAACCTTCCCTTGTGAAATATATTTGTTTTACTAGCTGACTAGTGGACATGATGTCCTTGAAATCTTATGTCGTTTATATAAATTAAGATATATTTCACATAAGAATCTATCCGATACAATTTTGTTCTCATAATTGTGTTTGTTTCGACCATGAACACGCCTGGTTCTGTGATAGGGTCCATAATTAAGTCGTGCAATTCCTTCGAAGAGGCCCAACTTCTCTCCCACATGAGTAATTCTAATTTGAGAATAATCGACAGTGTTCCACCTATTTCTTACTCGTAAGATTAATTGAAAATTGTATGATATTCTCCAAATTCATTGTTTCAACATATGAATAGACAAGAGATAAACCTCACATTGATCCACCAATTCAATGCAATTATGTTGTTTCATTGAACCTAGTTCTTGGGATCTCCATGCATCATAGGTTAGATTTTCCTTCGCACCAACTTATTCAATTGGCTTAGGTCACATTCCCCTCTTTGATTTTGAACTAACGTCTTATTTAACACTTTGGTAAACAGATTTGCTAGATTATCTTTTTGCTTTACATAGTCAAAAGAGATAACTCCAATTGAGAATAATTGTCTTATAGTATTGCGTATATGTATATGCTTAGACTTGTCATTATACATATTTCTTTGTGTATTTCCAATCGTAGATTGACTATTACAATGAACACATGTAGCTGACACAAATTTTACTCATCCTGGAATATCTTTTAATAATAGATGTAGCTATTAAGTCTCCTCAGCACATTTATCGAGAGCTATAAACTCAGGTTCCTTCTTAGAACTAACAGCTACGGTATGCTTAAAATATTTTCATGCTACACAAATCCACTAGTAGATTTGAATCTTTCATATCAGATATCCAGTCCGCATCATTGTATTATTCAATAATAGTAGGATATCTAGTAAAGTGCAATCCATAGTCATGAGTATACCTTAAATATCTCAACAATATCATAATTGTTTTCCATTGTTCCGCTCCTGAATTATTCATGAATCCAATTATCTTGCTAACGGCAAAGTCTACATCTGGTCTTATACAACTCATTAAGTACATCAGACTTCCAAAAGCTCGAAAGTATTCTAATTGAGAGATACTCTTGTCTAGGTTTTTTGATAGATGTTGACTCGTATCTATCGGATTTCTGGTCAATTCATATTTCTCAAAATTTTCAAATATCTCCTTATTGGAGCAGACACGGCGAGTAACACTGGTATCAATCTATTGCTCGCTTGGGTTTGAACTTACCAAGTTTACTTCAGAAACAACAACACATAAATTCATACTAGAAATCTATTGAGATATGGTCTCCACCATATTCATTTCCATATTTTTCTTGGTTTCTTGCACTCTGAAGCTTTGTGACCTGGACCCCTATAATTATAGAATTTTTATAGAATTTTCTCTTCAAAATATCTTTTATTGGGTCTCAACTTGGCACTTTTTTTCCAAATGGCTCAATTTTTTCCTTGGTCTTGGAGCTCTGACCATGCTTGAATCCACATCAAGATTGAACAATCTTTTCTCAAAACTCTTGTTGTCTTCTTTAATGCAAAACCTGATAAAAAGTCCCTCCATATTCATTTCCGATCCTTTCATTTGTGTTTCAAGTATTTCTTGAATCTTTCCACGCTAGTGATAGTTTTTCAATAACAAATGCAACTTCGAAAACTTCACTAACTCCATTCAGAATTAATCTCATGCAAAATAACTTGAAACTCTTGAACTTGACTGGTCATAGTCATGGAGTCCACCATCTTGTAATCCATGAATTGGCCAATAATGAATTTTTTGTCTCTGACATCCTCAGACTTATATTTCAGAGTGTTCTCAGTCAGAAGTTTTGCCAGATTCAACGTAGTGAGGTAAAAGAACATATTTTGTTGTCACATTTTGAAATTTGAACAATCGAATTTTTCTGGTTTATCATCATGATTAACCGACTCTGTTGCAAAATAAACATTCACTGATGGGACCGATACCCTAACTGTAGGAACAATCACCGGCGGTGTTGAGGTATTTGATTCCTTGAAACACAATAAAAAAAGATCAAATTTTTGGAAAATAAGAAATATGTTTTAAGATTGTTGGTATTCGATGAAGAAACAAATACAAAATACAAGAAATAAATGTGATCGTTCGTGAAACAAATTTTATAACATGATCAGAACATAATCAACAATATTAGACACAATATATCGATTATCAAAATAAAGCAAAGTAAATCGATAATAAGTTAAACAAGTTTCTCTTGAATTTATGAACATCACACTCTAGACATAGTTTGTATGTCAAAACCTGTTGTACCAAAGTATAGCACACAAAATACCAACTAGCAAATTTGTTGCAACTTAAAATAGAATAGTATTCCAACTAGTAACATAGTTATAAACTAACAAAATAAATTTGTAACGAAATAATGAAACAAACAAACTAAGGCTGGTAACAATTACAGTTTTTTTAAAACATATTTGTCTCCTTCACGAGGTGCTTGAGGATCAACACTTGCGTACGTCTGTTTTCAATGATACAACGGTTGAACTAGTAGCAAATTAAGCACAAATTTGTTATTCTAACGAACTCAAATCGTACATTCACTTTATTACCAAAACTTAAAGGATGCCAAATGAAAAGCTGACAATATGAAATACAAGAAAATACTTAAGAAATCTTGAGTGTGTTTGTAAAAAATATATATGTATTGAGAAAATGAAAATACTATTTATAAGCTCCAAAATACACACCAAAAGTCATGCAATATTAATTAACTCAATTAATTTAGCAATTAACTCAAAAATATGAAGAACTAAAAGTCTCTAATTAATTAAAGAATAGAGAGTCAAAAAATACTCTCACCTCCATGAGTCATAATTTTCATTCAAATTTTAAGTTTAATTCAAATTTTCAACAGTAAATTGAGTTATTAAATATTTAAATATATATCCAACGCCACGAGTTTTTTTTGAAATTGTATAATTTGTTTTCGAAAAGAGTTACACGGCAACAACCCTAGATTGAAAGCGATAATTTTCACAAATAATTATCAGATCCAAATCTCTAATTTAAAAAAATCAAAAAAATATATTTACCATACCTATAATATATATATATTGAGCTATAATATAGATAAAATAATGATTTGTTGTTAAATTCTCAAAATACTCTTATTTCTTTTTTAGCCTTCTTATTTTTTTCATGAAAAATCAGTATGTAAAAAACTTATTAGAAANTATATATAAACAATCAAGCCAAATCATTAGTAATTAAAAAAACAAACCAATCATATCCTAGATTTTCGATTTGGTTTGTTAAAACCTTGATTTTTTTCAAATAAAAAATTTTAATTATACTTTTAGTTTTCTAAATTAACCATTATAAATAAACAAATATCAATTCATACACAATCAGTAAAGCAATTTAACAATATAATATATGAGTTTGACATCACAAGTATATATATTATATATATAAACTTAAAACATGTCACTAAAAAAACATGTTAATTACTAAGAATCCTACTAGAAAACAAATTATTACTGCCATAAGACTCCTTCGGGAATCAAATACTAAATAGTGTATATATAAGACATATGAATAGTCCATCATTATATTAACACTAAAAAAAAAACGTAACTCGAAAAGAAACATCTCAACAAATTCTATCATCCCACCGGCCATGGTAGCCCGTGCAAAATTTTCAAAGTCGGATGCCATCATATCTTCGCTTGCCATTGCATCCGTGGTCATCGTCTTCGTCATAATCATTGCAATGCCTCGATCACACGACAATCGAGTAATAAAACGTGAAGCTTATACACAAGAACCATACAGATTTCCAAGTGGTGCTGCGGAGAAGTGCGCAGAGCTGTGGTTTCGTCCTCCACCGGACCACCCTGGAGAGGAAGTCATGGCACTATGTGACGCCTTGTTGCTCAAAATTTTCGACTATATCAAGGGGAGGAACGATTTAATATCTCCATTGATGGAGGCTGCTGTGAAGGAGGAGAGATTCGAGAACAATACTGAAGAAGCAAGGGACGAGATGGAAGAAGCAAGAATTTTTCAAACTGTTTTGGTCATGACCGATTGGTCATCCAAATAGACTTGATGTGGAATCAAACTCTTTTAGCTTTTCTTATTTTCTTATTACACACACACACACACACACACACATACATATATGTGTATTCCATTATATATATTATATTTGGTGAGTCGAACATTATTGAGAATCATAATTCATATGGCGTCTTATTAGACAATACTTGATTTATAGATTATGGATCTAGTTATGCGCGATGCATCTCCTAAAACAAACTACTAATACATCCATCTCTACTTTTCCGGATCAAAGAGATATATTATTGGTGCGATTGAGTCGAATTGAATTCGAGAAAAACTATGTTCAAGCTTGAATCAACATGGTACCTGAACTCAACTCGAGTTCGATCAAACCCAAGCGAGAGCCGAACTTTGACCAAACTGCTACCAAGCAACCCAACTAGCTTGAACCCCTAGAAGTATTCTATATATATTCAATTTTAAAAATGATTTTAAAGATCCACGTCTTTTTATCAAATGCATAAAATAACATACTGGAAAATATGCATTGGAATATACCACAAGAGGAAAAATTACATCCTCGCGGAGACTTCACCCCATTTAAACAGGAACAAGCTTGGAGTTGTTAAGGGGGAAGAGTAAACAAAGAAAATAGCAAAATAACCAAAATCGCTATAAAAACCAATAGGATTATTGCAGGAAAAAGAATCATACAAGGAATGCACAATATAATTAAGTAGTTCAGCTACACTACAACGAAGTTCCAATTTATATGACAGCGTCATTCTTACCACATGAGATACAGAATGGCGCCAAAAGAAGTAGAATTTTCTTTCTGTTCGTGATTCAACTTTTACACTGAGTAGTTGCTCCGTTTCTGACAATCATGATAACTAACAGAGGCCAAAAGGTTCAACTCAAACGCTTTCTTTCACGGGATGAAGCTAAATGATCCTGTAATAGCACCATATAGTTTACCGTCAGGTTTTCTATGAGGTATGCCTTCTGCCAAATTCATGCACTCAAAGGCATCGAACTACTCGTAAGATCACAAAGTCAAGTGCTCAAGGCATCGGGGCCCCAATGACATGTAAAACTAGTTTTGAGAATAAAATGTTGTAACAATGTGCCTCTGATAAAAAGATAGAAAACGAGGAAATAATAGAAACTCACCGTTACAAAATCAAATGCTTTGTTATCCTCTCTCTTTGAGTCACTCATCAGAGAAGTTGGAGGTTGATTAGATATCCCTGGGTTAAAAATGTCCAGAAGGGGTGAAGGATGTCCACCTTTAGATCCAACAGCATTAAAACTTGTATTGGAGTGCAGATTCCCTTGTTGCTGGAAGTTGGACATTGTTGCAAGGAACTGCTGTTGCGCAATAAGATTCCCCACAGCGTTATAATTCATAGGATGAGAAGCAAGTAATGGATTGAACATCAAGCCTGGTGGACAATTATAGGCCATAGCACCCAAAGGAAACATGGGATTTGCATTCATCCCAGGGGCTGGAGACACAAATTCTGCATTCAAGACATCATTTGAAATTCGATTATCTGGGTAGGTAGTGGAAATTGAACCTCTGTCTTCTGAACCCTTTTCAGAGGTACTTCCATTTTGCTTTGTCAATGAATTGTCGGAATGTAGAGACAAATTATCCAACAAGTTATTGACATCTTTTTCATGATTACCATGCTCCTGGTAGCCCTCAGAACTCAAACTGAAAAGGTCAAATGGGTCTGATTCAGTTTTATGAGATGCAATGTTCACTTCTGTATTTCCTGAGTTATCAAAAGCCATCACAGAAAAGAGATCAGTAACATGGTCCTTGTCTTGATTGGTGTGAAAAGAAACATCCCCAAAAGGGTCATCATAGAGTTTTGTTCCATGGATGCCCACATCACCACCAAAACTGTCTCCAAGTAAGTCACCACCAAGTGGCATGTTAGAAGCTGATACTTGGTTAATTCTTGGTGCACTGGCTGTTTTCTCTGTATCTTCCACGCCAATATCATCTTGATCACCAGTGTCTATCAAGTCCCCCATCACAGACGTCTGAGAAAGCTTCACCGTATTTTCTGAATGATTGATTACACCACCTTGTCCACCATCCAGAAGGCTCAACACCTGTAGTGATCACATATAAATTCTTTCTAGAACATAACAATCTAAAAAAAATTAACATAAGGTTCTTTTAAAGAAAAATAGCAAGCATTCTCTCTTATCATGCTGATATCATCATTATCATTCCCGCTAGTTGTGGGGTTCCAAACTAAGCGATTTCCCCACATGTCATATCTTGAACCAAGATCTAAGGTATCATCCTTAACCACCTTTATCTAAGTATTCAAGCTGATAAAGGAAAGAAATTCATTAAAGAAACACTAAAAAGATATGCAATTATACCCAGCAAAATGTTTTGTCGCTGGCTTTTGAACAAGTACAGAAATACTGGCATCTGCTGGATGGTGCGAATACCTTTCCTAATCACCTGTCACCTTTATCCTATCATATTTGTGACAGAGAAAGAGATGGATTTTCAATCAACACCACTGAAAAAGAAAATGACTATAGTGGTTTGTGGTGTTACACACAAATGATTGCATAACATAAAGATGTGGATGCACTATTTTCAAATATCTATATATTTGTTTCAACATATTTTATTTGTCTGTTTTATATCATCTCTCGACTATGTTTAACACACTCATGACTTTCATCAGAATCAATATTTCAAATGAATGTTTAAAGTAAGGAAAAATATAGTTGAAAATCCATTATTCTCCTTCCCCTTCTATGTACCAACTTCTACGCCCATAAAGGAATTTAGACACAATATATTACCTTATTTGCTTTCTCCCTCAATGATGATTGTGGAGATTCAGAACATTTCACCACCACATCATGGTTTTCAATAAAATATGATGCTACAACAGAAAAATTCTGGTCATCTCTCTTCCGAAGTACTGCCTCTAGGACACAGATGGCTTTCATGCGAACCTGAACAATTGATTTTGTTGAACTACAGTAAGTGAAAAACTTCATCATAACTTTTAGAATTGCCAGTTACTGAAGGAAAAGATGCCTCAAACATATCTCAGTAAGCATTCCTACACCTCTGAAGCTCCATATACTTGAATCATAATGCAGCCCAAAAAAATAATGACATAAGGAACACACCTGCCACACTGGTGATTTCAGTTTTGCTTCGATGGCCTGTCCTAGTGCTAAAGGGTTTAACTTCGAAGCCTCCAACAGAAAAACATGAAGTGCATCTCTAGTGGGCTGTAGACGGACACCACCAACCGTAACAACGGATTCTAACAATTTCTCCTCGCGAGTCTTCTGACCATAGGTTGCAGCAGAGTGTCCATTACTTGTTTCCGTCTGGGATGAACTAATCTCTTGACCCCAATATGAACTAATCTCTTGACCCCAATTCCCACTACCAGCATTTTTTGAGAATCGAGAACTGTTGTCGTTTGTACCACGAGAACCAATCCCTTCATATTGATCAGAGTGATCATTTTCTGTGGTAAAAGAACGCCGAAGATTTGGGCTTTTGTAACTCCCCGTGTCAACATATTTCCTCATGGATGGAGATTGTATAAAACTGCTAAGTCCCTGTTTGATTGTTGCAGTTCCGATGTCAACAACCTCGGTGATGAAGGACTTTCTATCTTCTGATGGCATTTCATAATTAGTACTCCCAAATCCTTGAATTCGACTTCCCAGGCTACTTTCCGCAGGTGTCGATTTGCTCTCATCTGAAGAAAATAAAGCAGATAGTGTTTCCTGTGCTGTTTCGCGGACAGCTTTGTTCAATGCATCGCCCTTCAAAGGATCTGGTGGGCCCTTGTAGTGTATCAATTGCCGTACATCAACTGAATTCCTTTGCATTTCCCTTCTAAACTCCACACCGGACTTTCCAACAGCATATTTGATGACCCTTAATGCCTGAAGATCAGAAATTGATACATTAGAAATTTCCAAATCATAGCAGGTGCCAGCACAATAAACCAACCACCATTGTTCAACGTTTGTTTCATCCATCAGCAGGGTTCAGCAGGCATGGCTTCATGAAAAATTAAGAAATAATTTATTGGATAAACTAGAAGCTAGAAGAAGGTACACAAATCCACAAACAAAACACCGAGGAGATAGACTAGGTAGATCTAGTCACTTCTCAGTTTATCATTATAATCCACCAATTACTAACACCGCGGGCAAAACATTATCAAATAATTGTATAAAAGAGCTGCCTCAAAAGGTGCCCATTCACTTGACTATTAGTCCAATCAAATGTATGAATTTAGTTTCAGATTGAGTTTGGTTCAAATTCTTAAGCTGTATCAACTAAAGGATCACAGAATAGAACATCAAAAACTTTTTTAGATTACAGCACTCATTGTCCAGCCACACATAAATAAACGTAGTTTGACAGAGTCTACAAAATTTCAACAAAAAACCTACGCAAGCATACAAATTGAACTTGAGGGAAGTAAAATGTTCATGATCATTCCTGAAATTCTCCAAATGATTATTATCGTATCTGATTTGATAAGCTACATAAGTATATACGACTCTTTTCAGTGGCTTTGGTTTAAATCAGGTATCCCAATAACTTAGAAAAGGTAATCCCATCCAGCAACATCAAATGCATACAAAAATGGCAAACTCCTCATCCAACTGAACCGTTCAATAATATCTAATGAACAACTGCAAACGATAAACCCCTAGATCAAAATATATGATCTAATTAACATTTCAGTTGATCAGGAAGCATGACAATCACAAATTTTGCAAGTTAAAAAAAAGGTTATTCGGCTATCTTGCAACTCCAGAATCATAAGGAGAACGATCATGCAACTAAAAACTCAACCCACATGTCCATAGTCATAGTCAAAATTAACAAGACTGGCTTAGTTTTAACAACCTCAAAACGAAAAATTGGAGTAAACAAAAAGAGAGAGAGAAAAAACCCAAGTTAAATGAAGGACCTTATGCTTGACGATGGGTGATTTATGCTGGAGGCGATTGAAAATAAACTCGGCAACTTCTTTAACGATTGATACATGCGCAGACCTCAGCAAATCACAAATTTCCTCCAGTTTGTAGACTGGAGTCACCTTATCCTCGTCCGACGTGGCTCCGTCTATCATTTTCGACCTCCAGTACGACTCCACGGCCTTCCTACTCTGGTCCATTTCTCCGATTCTGCTTTTAAATCGATCAAAACTTTAAGATCGATCTTCGATCTATCGGCCAAATCATAAAATATGTAACGGCTTACCGATATATGGATCGATCGACCGAGCTACGAATCAAAAACAGGGGAAATTGGAGCAAATGTCGGTGTTTCCCAGCGAGACTCGGAAGCTGATAAATAATTGAAAGTATTTTTCCCTGAGGTTTTGTTTTTGCTTCTGAAATATCAGTTTGTCAGTAAAACCAAAAAAAAATACTAATGAAAAATACTGAAAATCCCTTCAAAAAAAAATTTACTGAAAATCCCTTAAATATTCCTCAGAAAATATATAGATTATTTATGTTTCCATTTTCACAAATAAATTTCCCATTTTGCTTATTAGTCCTTATTTAACTAGTATTTTAATAAATATAAAAAAAGTTATTGAAAATAACTAATATATTTAATAAATATAAATATATTAAATATAGAGATTATACTATGTATTTGAGACGAATAAAAAAAATACAATATTTATATATAAGACGGATGAAATATTAGATAACCCTCGATCATGTCCAATTTCAATTGTGAAATTCAGAGATGTTCATAAATCTAAATAAATCATTCACATACTATTGAATTGAGACGAGCAAGTAACTTGGAAGTGAGCTACAGAGATGTTCATGGATCTAAATAAATCATTCAGGGACTATCGTCATCGTGATTTGAGACGAGTAAATAATTTGTAGATTGAGAAAATCGAATTAGATAAAAATTATAATGTTACGATGGAAAGATTTACCAAAAGAATAAAAAATATAAGTTTAAAAGTTACTCTTGGATCGTCTTTTTTATTAAATTTATTGTTTTTATTTTCTTTTATTCTATTTTTGTCGAAAAGTATACGATTTTACTTTTGATTCTATCAAAACTTTTAGGTCGATCTTCGATCTATTGGCCAAATCCTAAATATTTAATAAATCAGGTTAGATAATATGATATTAAATACAAAATTTAAAACGATTATTTGTCACATTCAAATAATTAATAATATTTTAATAAATTAATATAAAATTAAATTATTGTGAAAAAACCAAGTTCCATATTGTTTAAACCAAAAGGTACCGTTTGGTTTGCTGTATTATTTATTTATATTTTAATCCACATTTTTATTCAATCTAATCTCATGTTTGGTGCATCGTATTATTTATCCATCTACCAATCATTTATCTCTCATCAATCAAATTATCAATAATTTATCTTACATCAATCAAATCATTGAATTGAAATTACAATATTACCCTTAATAAATAATATTATAAATATTTTATTAATATTTTTAAAAAGACAAAACAGTAATATCACATTATCTCAAATTTAATCAAATTAATCAATCAAATCAAACATTATATTACCTATCATTTTTATATATTTTATTATTAAAAAATATTACTTATCTCCATATTATTTATCTCATACCATGAAACAAACGGTATCAAAGGATACGAAACATCCAAATAATGATACTTGAAAACAAAAATGTCCATAACCAAATGTGAAATAATATTTAGAAAAATAAGGATATCATTTTTTTTCCAGAAATCAGATCCTCCCTTTTGCATGGCTGCTCGTCCTTTTCAAAGGAACAAACAGAATTGTTTCTCTTTCTCTTGTTTTTTAACAACATTTACCAAAAGCAATAGAAAGACAGCGGGTTTCTGTACGTGAACGAGCTCGACATTGGGTACAAGATCCCTCATTGGTTTATGCAGATTGTGAAGAGTGAGGTTGTGTCGCCGAAGGTTTGGAGGGAGGATGTGGTTCTTAAGTCAGCGACGTTCACGACAGAGATGGGAGTGGATTGGAGGATCGTTGACTCCACCAATAATGAAGGTGTGTAGGAGACCATGGACGATGCGTTGAGGCTGGGGGAGAAGCTGGTGAAAAGGAAATGGGATGGGAAAATGTTCTAGAAAGCACGAAAATGTGGTTCTTAAGTCAGCGACGTTCACGACAGAGACGAGAGTGGATCGGAGGACCGCTTTAGCTGATGTGCAGGCAGCGCTGGGCTCCGACGAAACCGTGGGAGTTTCCGGCGAGTATGGCAGTGTAGCGAACTTTTTGATCTATTTATCAGAGCATGCAGTGTTCTAAAAAAGACTACCGAGTTTGCTAATTATTAGAAATGTTCTAAAAAGCACGAAAAAACTTTGATTTGGAGGAAAACGTAAAAAAAATGGTAACTCATTTGATTGACTATATTAAACGTGTAACAATATGATTTTTTAAACAAAGAAACACTAAATACATTGAAATAAATTTTGTCCCGAACCATTTATTTCTTTGCTATAAAAAAAGTAACACTTGATACAACAACATCGACAATTTACTCTATCAAATTTGTGATTTTAAAAATTATGTGTTTGATATCACGATATATATTTATTTTAAAATTTTATGTGCTTTATTATTTATTAATCTATTAATTATTTAATATAATTAAAATTATGATAAAAACTAAAAATGCAGAGTGTTCATTTAATGCCATTAATATGTCAAACTTACATGCTCAATACAAGTATTAAAATTTTCATTCTTTTCTTATCTATTTATTTTTCCTTTTATTTGTATTTTTTTAAAACATATTTTTTAATTGTTAACAATATTTTAAAATCAAAATTATTAACATCGTTATTTTTTTTTGAATTCCAATAACTAAACCTCATAAATTTTAAAATTATATTTATTAAAATGTTTAAAAAATTTTTACACTACATAATTAAAAAATTATAATACTTTATTGACCTATAAATTAAAAATCGTAATCATTTTTAACAAGTAAAATTAATTTTTTTATTAATTATTATATAACCTTTGATTTTTAATGATTTTCTATAATTTTAGTTAATTTATATTGTTGTACATGTTGAAAAATTATTTAAAAATGTGTTAAATATTTGTGTTGAAAATGTGAATGTTGAATGTTGAAAATTAGGTAAAATTAGGTGTTGAATATTGAAAATTAGTGTGTGATGATGTAGGTAATGATGTATTTTATTTTTGGATTATTTGTAAAAATTTTCTATAAATAGATCTCTCATTTGTGAAGAAAATCACAATTGAGTTGAGAGAAAAATATTATAAAGTGTGTAGTGTGATAATTTTGAGAGTTTGAGATTTTTACTTTTTTTACCGTAAATTTTTACTTTTTCACAACACGTTATCAGCACGAAGCTCTAAAAGTCCTCCATATTTTTCCAAGCTCCGAACAGAAGAAAAAGGTAACAAAAGTAATAATATTTATTTTACTGTTATTTATTTATTGTTTATATATGTAATATATAATATAATGTTATTGTTAGAAATAATAAAAATAATTTTTTCAAAAACTTGTTATAAATCCTGGGAGGATGTTAAGACGACATCCCACACTCCCGGTAAGGGATACGACAAGTATAAAAGCCTATAAGGTTTTTTAAACAAAATAACTTATGACACCTAATTATAATAATGTGATATGATATACATAATTATTTAAATATGACTAATATTATATACACCATATTATTACCATAAAATTATACAAATACATACATTTATTTTCTTATACACCAACGGTAATAAACGGTAACAAAACGGCTAGTTTTTGCTCTATAAATACAATCTCACAAATACATTCAATCACTCCAACTTTCTCTTCTTCTCTAAAAATTATTCTTCATCAAATTTTCGAAGAAAAAAAGAAGATGGCTTTCACGAGGTTATTTTTAATTATTTTGGTTATCATACTCACCAGTCTTGTATTTATCGGAGAATATCCTCCTCGTGTGTTTTCTTTATTTTTACGAATACTTGTACTTGTTGTTTATCCATTACTTTGTATTGCAATATTCATTAACTAATAAAATGCATCGTAATTTTTAGTACCACCATGGCAAACTTGGCAAAGCTCGAATTCATCGCTCTTGATATTACTGGGAAAAACTATATGCCATGGACTCTTGATGTAGAAATGCATCTTGAGTCATTGGGTCTAAGCGAGACCATTAAAGAAAATGGTATATCTTCATCACAAGAAAAAGCAAAAGCTATAATATTTTTACGACGACACCTTGATGAAGGTTTAAAATGTGAATATCTCATCGAAAAAGATCCCATGGCTCTGTGGAAAGGATTAAAAGAGAGATTTGAACATATAAGGGAAGTTATACTTCCGACCGCCCGTGATGAATGGAATATGTTAAGATTCCAAGACTTTAAAAAAGTCAGTGATTACAATTCAGCGATGTATAGAATAATCTCGCAGTTAAAATTTTGTGGACATGAGGTTACAGAATCGGAAATGCTTGAAAAAACATTTTCCACGTTTCACGCATCAAATATAACACTACAGCAACAATATAGAGTGCGTGGATTTGCGAGATATTCTGAACTCATCGCCTGTCTTCTTGTGGCGGAAAAGAACAACGAGCTATTAATGAGAAATCATCAGTCCCGACCCACTGGATCAACAGCATTTCCAGAAGTAAATGCTGTAAGTAAAAATGAATTTAAACCTGGAAACCAAAATCAAATTCAAAGACAAGGTTTTGGTCGAGGTCGAGGTCGAGGTCGTGGACGTGGACGTGGACGAGGAAGTGGTCGTGGTCGTGGACGCGGCCGTGGTTTTGAAAATAATCGAGATAGTTATTTCTATAACTCATCTCAAAATAACGTCCCAAACCATCCACAGAAAAGGCATCAAGAAAACATGAGTGTTAATGAAAATCACTCGAAAAGATTTGAAAGTTCTTGTTTCAGATGCGGTACTCCAGGACATTGGTCTCGTATTTGTCGAGCCCCTGAGCATCTTTGCAAACTTTATAAAGAATCGATAAAGGGGAAAGAAAAGGAGACCAACTTCACTGAGCGAAGTGACCGTTTGAGTGATTCAACTCATTTTGATGCTGCTGATTTTATGAATGATTTCTCTGGAAATGATCAATATGTTGGTGGGATAGAAATGAACAATATTGATGCTGCAGATTTTCTCAATGATTTCTCTGAAAATGAACAATATAGTGGTAGAATATAAATGTACAATAATTTATTTTTCATGTATTTATATGATAATGTTTTATTGTACAATTATGATATGTGTTATATTTAAATATGTATTGTCATTAATTTTTTTTCATTGCATATTTTTTGAAGTTCAAATATGGAAAATGCTATGAGCAAAGCTGAAGTTTGCATACCCGATAGTGGTACAACGCACACTATCCTCCGAGATAAAAGATATTTCTTGGAACTAAAACCAACAAAAACAACGGTGAATACAATATCAGGTCCTGTAGACTTGATTAAAGGATGTGGTAAAGCACAATTTTTGTTACCTAATGGTACAAAATTTTTGATCAATGATGCTTTATATTCACCACAATCGAAAAGAAATTTGTTGAGTTTTAATGATATATATTCCCATGGGTATGATACTCAAACAATGAATGAAGGGAATGAGAAATATATGTGTCTTACCACATATAAATCAGGAAAGAAATATGTGATTGAAAAACTACCAATGCTCCCTACTGGATTGCATTATACACATATACGTCCCATTGAATCAAACATGGTAATTGATAATTCTTCAATATTAACCAATTGGCATGATCGATTAGGACATCCTGGTTCAACAATGATGCGAAGAATTATAGAAAATACACATGGTCATCCATTGAAAGACCAGAAGATCTTTCAGAATAATAAGTTTCAATGTAAAGCATGTTCTCTTGGAAAACTTATTATAAGACCATCACCAGCCAAAATCCAAACTGAATCACCAATGTTTCTTGAACGTATTCAGGGTGATATTTGTGGACCAATCCATCCACCATGTGGACCATTCAGATACTTTATGGTATTGATTGATGCCTCCAGCAGATGGTCACATGTATGTTTATTGTCAACTCGAAATGTTGCATTTGCAAGATTACTTGCTCAAATAATAAAATTGAGGAATCAATTTCCCGATTATACAATCAAGAAAATTAGACTTGATAATGCTGGTGAATTTACTTCCCAGACTTTCAATGATTATTGTATGTCTATGGGAATCATTGTTGAGCATCCTGTTGCTCATGTACATACTCAAAATGGATTGGCTGAATCATTGATTAAACGTCTGCAAATGATTGCTAGACCAATGATTATGAAAACAAAGCTCCCTATTTCTATATGGGGACATGCAATTTTACATGCTGCTTCATTAATTCGCATCAGACCAAGTGCATATCATAAATACTCCCCATTGCAGCTTGCATTTGGTAAAGAACCAGACATTTCTCATCTGAGAATTTTTGGATGTATGGTGTATGTGCCTATTGCACCACCTCAACGAAAGAAAATGGGACCTCAAAGAAAGATTGGAATTTATATTGGTTATGATAGTCCATCGATCATTCGATATCTTGAACCACAGACAGGCGACGTGTTCACAGCACGTTTTGCTGATTGTCATTTTAATGAGGAAATCTTCCCAATGTTAGGGGGAGAACAGAAACATACCGAAAAAGAAATTACATGGTATGTATCATCATTGTTACATCTGGATCCAAGAACAAAACAATGTGAAAAAGATGTACAGCAAATTGTGCACTTGCAAAGAATAGCAAATCAAATACCAGATGCATTTGCAGACACAAAAGGGGTAACTAAATCATATATACATGCTGCAAATGCCCCTGCTCGAATTGAAATTCCGAAGAAACAAATTGAAGATAGTCATGATGTCATTAAACGCCTGAAGCGTGGAAGGCCAGTTGGTTCCAAGGATAAAAATCCTCGAAAAAGAAAATTCATAGAGAAACACAATGATCACAAAATAGAGAATGATGTTCCTGAAGAAACACATAATGATCACAAAATAGAGAATGATGTTCCTGAAGAAACACATGATGATGAAAATGTTTTGTCAGAACCACAAACTGACGAGAATCATGAAATCTCTATCAATTATATTAATACTGGAAAAATATGGAACCGAAAAGATATAGAAGAAATTGATGATATATTTTCTTATAATGTGGCAATCGACATCATAAATGATAATGAAGATCATGAACCAAAATCTTTTGGTGAATGTAAAAATCGGCAGGATTGGATAAAATGGAAAGATGCCATCCAGGTTGAATTGGATTCGCTAAATAAACGTAATGTTTTTGGACCTATAGTCCTTACACCTGAAGGTGTAAAACCTGTTGGATACAAATGGGTTTTTATTCGAAAGCGAAATGAGAAAAATGAAATAGTAAGATATAAAGCTCGACTTGTTGCACAAGGTTTTTCTCAAAGGCCTGGAATTGATTATGAAGAAACGTATTCTCCTGTGATGGATGCAATTACGTTTCGGTATTTGATTAGCTTGGCAGTATCTGAAAATTTAGAAATGCGTCTTATGGATGTTGTTACAGCCTACTTATATGGATCACTTGATAGTAATATATATATGAAAATCCCTGAAGGATTTAAGATGCCTGAAGCACAAAGTTCAAAACCCAGAGAATGTTATTCTGTGAAATTACTAAGATCATTATATGGGTTGAAGCAATCCGGCAGAATGTGGTATAATAGGCTAAGTGATCACTTGATGAAAAAGGGATATGTAAATAATTCAATATGCCCTTGTGTTTTCATTAAGAAAACAACATCCGGATGCGTAATTATTGCTGTATATGTTGATGATTTAAACATCATTGGAACAAATAAGGAAATTCAAGAAGTTGTGTCATACTTGAAAGAAGAATTTGAAATGAAGGATCTTGGAAAAACCAAGTATTGTCTGGGTTTACAAATTGAACAAAAAGAATGTGGAATATTTGTTCACCAGACAAATTATACAGAAAAGATCCTTAAACGTTTTAATATGGACAAATCAAATCCTTTAAGTACTCCAATGGTTGTTAGATCATTAAACATAGAAAAGGATCCATTCCGTCCATGTGAAGATGATGAAGATATTCTTGGTCCAGAAGTACCATATCTAAGTGCTATCGGTGCCCTTATGTATCTTACAAATTGTACAAGGCCTGATATATCTTTTGCCGTAAATTTATTGGCAAGATTTAGCACATATCCAACAAAGAGACATTGGAACGGAATTAAACATATATTCCGTTATCTACGAGGAACGACAGACTTGGGACTTTTGTATTCAAAAGATGCTAATCCAAGTATAATTGGTTATGCCGATGCTGGATACTTATCTGATCCACACAAAGCACGTTCTCAAACTGGATATGTATTTACTCGTGGAGGCACTGCAATTTCTTGGCGTTCACAGAAACAAACACTTGTAACAACTTCATCAAATCATGCCGAGATTATTGCACTACATGAAGCAAGCCGTGAATGTGTGTGGTTAAAATCAATGACTCAACATATCCAAATCTCATGCGGATTATCATTCGACGAGAAGCCTGTGATACTATATGAAGATAATGCTGCATGTGTTGCTCAAATGAAAGAAGGATACATAAAAAGCGACAGAACTAAACATATTCCTCCTAAGTTCTTCGCATTCACCAAGGAGCTTGAGAAGAATAAATGTATTGATGTTCGTCACATTCAATCAAGTGAAAACTCATCAGATCTCTTCACAAAGGCACTTCCTACGACAATATTCAGAAAGCACATATATAATATTGGGATGCGCAATCTACGAAATTTGTGAAGAATTGTTCGTGTCAACATGAGGGGGAGTTTACGTGACTGCACTCTTTTTCCCTTACTATGGTTTTTATCCCAATGGGTTTTTCCTAGTAAGGTTTTTAACGAGGCAGTATAAAAACACGTAATGTATACAATCATTATGATCATCATCACAAGGGGGAGTGTTGAAAAATTATTTAAAAATGTGTTAAATATTTGTGTTGAAAATGTGAATGTTGAATGTTGAAAATTAGGTAAAATTAGGTGTTGAATATTGAAAATTAGTGTGTGATGATGTAGGTAATGATGTATTTTATTTTTGGATTATTTGTAAAAATTTTCTATAAATAGATCTCTCATTTGTGAAGAAAATCACAATTGAGTTGAGAGAAAAATATTATAAAGTGTGTAGTGTGATAATTTTGAGAGTTTGAGATTTTTACTTTTTTTACCGTAAATTTTTACTTTTTCACAACAGTACAACAATAATTTTTTTATTAATTATTATATAAAACGTGATCCGGGTCCGCAGGCAGGACCATCTGCGATTTTTAGAATCCAAAGTCGCCGTTCGAACACATATCGAAATTTCAAAACTGTTCATCCACGAATCTCTGTGGGTTTGAAAAAAGTTCATGGTGCGAGTTTTGAACGGAGTTTCACGAGGAGTGGGATAACATGGATTTGAATTTCCCGGCAGTAGTGGAGGAGGGGAAACTTGAGGCGGAAGAGAATACGGAGACTGTGACTAAAGAGTTAGAAGATGGGAAGGAGGAGGAGCGAGAGGAAGAAAAGGGCGAAAAAGAAAAAGGGAAACTTGAGGGGAGAGAAGAAATGGAGGTTGATGGAGTATCTGGAATAGTGGAAAGTGCGGGGAAAAGGAGGGGTAGGAAGAGGAAAGAAGAGGGAAATGCAAACGGGGTTGATGATATGGACGGAAGTGTGGTGAAAGATGGTGTTTTTAGCAAGAGGGAATCTTCAAGGAAGTGTAGTCTGCTGGCGAAAGAGAAAATGGAGAACTGGAATGAGGATGTGTACGACTGGGAATTTGAGGAGAAGCCGAGGAGGGGTTGTAAGAGGAAGGTGAAGGGTGGTAGGAACGAGGAGATTGATTATGGGATTGTGGCACAACAGGAGAAGCCGAGAGGGAGGGGGCGTCCGGCAAAGATTAAGGTAGTCAAGAATGAGGAGAATGGTATTGAGAATGTGGCACAACGTGTAAACGAGGAGATGCCGGGAAGCAGTCAACCGGCCAAGAGAGAAGGTGTTAAGAATGAGGAGAATGGCAATGAGATTGTAACACAACAGGAGAAGCCGAGAAGGGGTCGTCCGGCAAATATTGAGGTACTCAAGAACGAGGAAAATGGTTTTGAGAATGTGGCACAACTTGTAAATGAAGAGACTCCAGGAAGCAGTCATATGTCCGATAGAGAGGGATTCAAGAATGAGAAGTATGATAATGAGACTGTGGCACAGCAGGGAATTGTGCAAAAGCGGAGAAGGGGTCGTCCGACAAAGAGGAAGGGAGTAGAATACGAAGAGAATGATGGCGAGACTATGGCAGAAGGAAAAAACAGTAGCCAAATTCGAGGAAGTTGCAGAAAGGCATCGAGAGCCGAAGAAGAGGAGGGAGATGGGGAAAAACGAGTGGGGGGAGTGGAAATTAATGGAGAAGGAATTTATTCATGTAGAGCTAAGAGGGCTAGACCTGATAATAAAGTCAAGAGCAAGGGTATGAAGAAGCTTGGTGAAGATGTAAACAAAGTTCTGGTTCCTTGTTAAATTCTTAGCAACTTGTGATCTTTGACTAATTTTATTTACTGATTCTGGTTTGCTTTCGGATTTTATTTTGCAGCGTAAGGAGATAGAGCGTAACACGTGTCACCAGTGCAAGAGGAACGATAAAGGGAGGGTCGTACGATGCACCAAATGTGAAAGAAGGAGATACTGTGTTCTTTGCATAACTAGATGGTATGGAAGTTGTGATCATGTCTTACCAGTTATGTCTTCTATCTTCGAATTGGTAGCATATATCAATTGTGTTGTGGAATCTGTATGACGGACATAGTATCCTTTTTAAAAGATTTCAATTTGTTGATAAAAACGTTCTTTCATAATCGAGGCATGAATTGAAAAGAGTAGCGGTGTAGCTACTAATAGAGTTGCATTCAATCTATTCAAACCATACAACATGGTTCCCTCTTTATTTGTTTATCTGCGCATTGTTTCTTAGCATGCTTATCCACCTACAAGTATAATGATACTACACATGATATTTAGCTGTGAATTTTTGTTTTAGATGTCATAGAAGTGACTATTTACATGATCTCTTACTTCTCTCCTGCTTTCCTTAACCCATAAACTGGCATTGTCTCAATCTGGCACAATCATAGGTATCCGCTGTTGCCAGAAGAGGCTTTTGTTGAAGCTTGCCCGGTTTGTTGCAACAACTGTAATTGCAAGAGTTGCCTGCGGTTGGATACACAAATTGCGGTTGGTTTTTACTCCTTCCCCTTCTCTCTCCCTCCTCCTCCTCCTCTCTCTGAACAATAAATGTGATTGTTTTATAGAGATCGAATAAATCGATGTTGACATTCAGTGATGAAGAGAAGATGAAGTATTCTAAGTACATTTTGCGAATCCTTCTGCCCTTCTTGAAACAATTCCATGCAGAACAATTGGCTGAGAAGAAAATCGAGGCTAAAATACAAGGTATTTTTGTGATTTTGGGAGTGATGAATGGCTTCTGTTTTTATTTTTTGGCCGAAAGTCTTTTCATCTGTGGGTTAGTATGGGATTCATTTGTATAGATAATAAAACAATCTAGTATCATATGATGTGAAAAATCATCGATTGTCTATTAATGAAGGATTGCGATGAGAACTGTAAAAGGGTTCTGTGTGTGTTGTTTGGAACGAGTGGTTCAGACAAGGGTCTCACTCAATATGTGATTACTTTATATTTTCGTGAATTATGATAGCAGATGAATACACCTCTTTTCTTTACTAATTAAATGTTATATTCTCATCTGTAATCTCAAATTTTATATCCTAACGATGTAAAGCTGATTTTAATTTCAACTTCCAATTTTTTGAAATATTTGACTATTGCAGTTTGTTTGAGCAGGATTACCAGTGTCAGATATAAAACCAAAGAAATCAAATTGCCAGGAGCATGAGAGAATATACTGGTAGATATTGGTTGAACTCTCTTTCTTTCCTTCATCCACAGTTTAGCGATGGGCTTATTTTTGTATGAATCTATGCAGCAATAACTGCCAGACTTCCATTGTTGATTTTCACCGAAGCTGCCCACGATGTTCCTATGATCTGTGCCTCACTTGTTGCATAGAGATTAGGGATGGCTTTCTGCGAGGAGGTGATGAGGAAGTGGTCATGCAATATGATGAACGTGGGTCTCCATACTTGCATGGTGATTGTAATATTGCTGACACTACAACTAAGAATGAACCTAGTGGTGAAGTAGATGCAATTGATGCCAGGGATCCTTTTGAGTTACGTGATACTACTTCACATAACAATAGTACTTGTGCTGAAGTGGTTGACTCCATTGCTGGGGATGCTACCGAGGCCAAATATGAATGGAGATCTACCGATGCAGGTGCCATTCCATGCCCGCCGCCAGGGGCTGGTGGATGTGGTGAAGGGATTTTGGAATTTCAATGCATTTTTCCAGATAATTGGGTCTCTGAGTTGTTGCTGAAGGTGGAAGAAATAAACCGAAAGCAAGACTTTGAGGATGTGCCTGAAAATTGTGAGCAGGAGTGTTCATGTTCGAAAATCATGGGTGAAAATTCTAACAGGGAAAACTCAAGAAAAGTTTCTTCTCGAGAAAATTTATTAGAAGACAATTTCTTATATAACCCCACAGCTAAATACCTTCAGCATACTGATTTGAAGCACTTTCAATCTCATTGGTCCAAGGGGGAGCCAGTAATTATTAGTGATGTCCTTGAAACTACATCTGGTTTGAGCTGGGAACCCATGGTTATGTGGCGTGCTTTTCGTCAGAAAACTGGCAGTAAACATAAACATCTAGTTAATGTTTGTGCTTTAAATTGCTTGGATTGGTGTGAGGTCAGTTCACATGTTCATTTTTATTTTTGTTTTTTCAAGCAACTGAAAATTGAAGTCATACTAAAACAAGATCTAAGGTTGTTAAACTTCTAGGATTTTTATTGATGGATTTGGATTATTTTTTATGCAAATACTCTCAATTGGAGTGGCTGATTAATTTATGAACTCTTATGTATGTCTTTCTCATTTGTTCCCATTAAGTTCCCCCTGTCTGATTCTTTTTTGTTGATTTTTCATGCAGCGCCATATTGCAAACTCCACTTTTTTGTTTAGTGCACCTTTGGGGGACTTGTTTTGTGCCATTATATAAACAGGAAACAATATAAGAATCTAGTGAATTTTATTGCAATATGAAAATAGGGCAGTGTATAAAGGATAAAGACTCCTTTGTAAGATTAAACAGGAAAGTAATATCCCTAATGCAGAGAAAAAAAAAAACTGATTACTAAAATCCTTTTGATTCCTAAAATTTTTCTACTAGCTAACTGTAAAAATAGCACCAAAAAAAAGATATACAATGTTCTAATGAATCTTTCAATACTCCCCATCAACCTGGCATCAAATATATTACCCACGACAAGCTTGACAACCAAATTCTCATACCAAGCCTTAGGAGTCCTTTGCTGATTATGCTGGCAACTTGACTTGTGGTAGGAATATTAGATATGCATATTATGCAACTCTCAATTTTTTTTTTGATAATATGCTTATCCTATTTTACATGCTTTGTTATGTCGCGTGGAATCAAATTACGAGCTATAGAAATTGCAGCTTTGTTGTCACAATATAATTTAATGGGTGTTGGTGTAGGAATATTCAATGCTTCTAGAAGTCTTTGAATCGATAACAATTTAAGGAATCCATGTGCAACAGACAAGAAATCTAGTTCAGCACTATTTCTTGCAACAGAACTTTGTTTCTCGCTTTTCCAAATAACCAGATATCCTACAAAAGTGCAATATTCTCAGGCAGAGCTTTTGTCAATGACATCACCCTTGCAAATCTGCATCTGTTTAGGCCTCTACTTGAAGATGGCCTCTATTTTTAAGCAATTGTCCTTTCCCTGGAGTCCCTTTTGAGGTATCTCAAGAGTCTAAACACAAATTCAAAATGAGCAGGTCCAGGTGCATGAATGAACTAGATTACTACCTACACTTATTGCAAAAGCTATTTACAGTCTATCATGTGCCAAACAGATTATTCTTCCAACTAATCTTTAACAGCGTTCTTCGGAGTATCTGCTGTCTTACAACCAGTTCTTATGAAAAATGATAGAGCGAACATTTGTACCTCCTTTTATCAGATGCATAGCCAAGAAAAACACATTTTTCAGCCTTTGGATCAAGTGTGGAGTCTCTGGACCAAAAAAATTCGGTAAACAAAGCAAAATCTGTTAATTGGAGATTTGTGGTTATTCGAAATATAGGGAAAAACTTTTTTAAAACCTTGCCAAATATCACCGAGTTCTCATCTTCGCGAATTTCCCCAAGTCATAGGGTTAGCTCGTACTCTTGGAATTTCTGTAATCTAAGTACATCCGTGAAATCTTGTCCCACAACTCCTTGGTTGAATGTCTCTGGCCAAGGAATTGACCAAGTTCTGACCATTGAATTTTCTTCAGCATCCCATATGGCATAGGCTCGATCCATCGTTGACTTCTTTGTTTCTCCAGTGATATAGCTGATCTTGCCTCTCCCCTTAATGTACATGCCAACAGATTGCGACCTTCAAATAAAATATTTGCCATTGAGTTGAATTGTAGTGATCTGGATGTAATGATTTTCAGATGGACTCAGACGATTTAAGGCTCGGACTGAGATGGACAAGAAGTCTTGGACTGACCTTGGATGTTTTGGAAGCAAATTCAAACCCCAGGATCTTTAGCCTTGATCTGATACCATATATACAGAGAGCAATATATAGATCGATTGAATTGTGTTGCAATATTAATGTACATCAGTACCTAATGACTCCTTTTTGAAAATAACGCAGGAAACTGATCTCCCTAATAAAGAGGAAACAAAAATTGATTACCAAAATCTCTCTACCAGCTAACTAACTAAATATAGCACCAAAATATGATACATAAGCATACAATATTCTAAAGAATCTTTCAACAGGTTCCTTTTTGAAGTAAATGCAGACTGAATTTCTGCTATATATTGTATGGTTTATGGTAGTAGTTTTATGTTTTGCAATGAAACTACTAAGTTACTGATTAAAATAGTGGCAGAATTTTGAAGCTTATAAGACTATAGGCTTTAGAATTTTCTGCTGGAAATTGTTTTGCTCTATGTTGTAAAGATTTCAGACTGTGTAGGCTTTTTCTTTCCAACTTACCAACTATTAGAGTTTTTCATGCTTTTATCCGATGTTTAGAGGCATGAAATGATGGATAAATTATTAGTTGTCATTATGTGCAGGTTGACATAAATATTCATCAATTTTTCCAAGGATATTCAAATTGTCAGTTTGACATTTATGGTTGGCCTCAGATTCTTAAGTTGAAAGACTGGCCTCCATCTAACTTGTTTGAGGAGCGGTTACCTCGCCATGGTGCTGAGTTTATCAGCTGCTTGCCTTTCAAAGAATATACACATCCTAGCTGTGGTTACTTAAACCTTGCTGTTAAACTGCCCAAGGACGCTCTTAAACCTGATATGGGGCCAAAGACGTATATTGCTTATGGGTTTGCTCAGGAATTTGGACGGGGAGATTCTGTAACAAAACTACATTGTGATATGTCTGATGCAGTATGCTCTTTCCTTTAGCTTTCCGTTACTTTTGCTACCTGTTTATGTTAATTATGATAGAAATTCATGAACTCCTTTTAGCTTCATAGGCTGGGGTTTTTATTTATGCTAACTCTATATTATGTACAGTAATTTACCTGTTTTTGTCCGATAGGTGAATGTATTGACCCATTCTGAGTCAGTTAACCTTGACGATAAGAATATTTCGACTATAAAAGAACTGCAAAAGAAGCATGCTGCTCAGGATGAAATTGAATTGTATGGAAATAATCAGGCATCAACTGAAATGATACAAAGTCAGCAACTCAGTGAAAATGGATTATGTAGGTTGAATGAAAAGGCTCTCTTATCGTCCTTTGAAAGGAATGACGCCAAGGGATTTAGAGCTCCTAATCTGTCAAAGGGAAACACACTAAATGAAAGACCTGATGGAAAAGCCAGCGTGGAAACTCACATGTCGGATCAGAAAGACGGTAAGGTTCAAACGCAGCTTAGCATAAAAAGTCATGAAGGTGAATCCTTAGATGGCCAAAATTATATAATCGAGACCAACAGCTCCACCTATGAATCTGGTGGAAACTCTTGCATTGAGGTGGAAATGGTCAGTGTAAATGACAGGGAGATATTTAATGATGGTCGGAAGAAATTGTTGGAAGCTTCTGAAATTGTAAATGAGTGCCAAGAGGAAGGCTATAGAAAGAAGGAAAATGACAGTACTTTTGGTTCTAGAAATGTGTTGGAAAATATTGAAGAGATTGACGGTGGTGCTCTCTGGGATATTTTTAGGAGGCAAGATGTCCCAAAATTGGAGGAATATGTGAGGAAGCACTACAAGGAGTTCAGACACATCCATCTCAATCCCTTGACACAGGTAATTTTAATAATGAAAAAAATAAGCAATTTAAAGATTCATGAAAATCAGCGTCTACTGTTTGTATATTGTGTTAAAGCTTACATAACTTACAATGTCATCATCATTTAGTATTGGTTAAAAAAACAGTTCACCTTTGCCAGATTATGATCAGCTAGACAGGATTACACGTGAGTTTTATTCTTATTTTATGAGCTCATTTAATGCAGATTGTCCATCCTATTCACGATCAAACCATTTACATGACTATGGACCATAAGAGGAGACTCAAGGAAGAATATGGTTTGTCTTCTCAGCTTAATGTATCAAACATCTGTGATTAATTAAAATAGTTTCTTTTATATTCATTTTTTGCTTTGGTTTTTTTGCTTAGGAATCGAACCATGGACATTTATTCAGAAATTAGGTGATGCAGTTTTCATTCCTGCTGGCTGCCCGCATCAAGTCAGAAATTTAAAGGTATATTAGTTTGTAGAAGTATTGTTATGTTTTGAACTATCCATCTATTTATATTGATTTCATACTTCAACTCTCCATAGACCAACTGTTGGATGAATTATTGTCAAACGAACAGGGTGAATGGGATAATACTTTAAAGATGCAAAAGGTGATCAAGGGGATCTGGTGTGCCAAAAAAATAAAATAGTCAACAGCGTAAGAAAATAAGGAGCTGGGTAACAATTGGCCCTTAGAGATTAGATTATGTAAAATGCAGTATATTTAGTAGTCAGAGTTTAGTTTTAAACCTCGCAAGGATTTTATTCTCATCAGAAAATAAGGAGCTGGGTAACAATTGGCCGTTAGAGATTAGATTGTATAAAATGCAGTATATTTAGCGGTCAGAGTTTAGTTTAAAAACCTCTCAAGGATTTTATTCTTAGCAAATTTAGGGGAAGAGTATTTTAGTGACTCTGAATGATGGTAAAATTTTGATTTTGTTTCCTACTCAAAATAATGACTTACATTCCTGCATGGATCTGAACTCGAGTCATGATTTTCTAATTATGATACATAATCCCATCCTAATGTAATCCCTGTCAACTCGAGTTATGTTTAATTTGAGTCTACTTGATGTAGGTTTGATTTGAAACTGCTAGTTTCATCTAGACTCCTGTTGAAGTATGAACTAACCCGTCTTTGATTTGCTAACACAGAGTAATTGTCCATAAATTGTCTTGTTCATCATACGAGATCAATTCCTTGCCACATTCACGTAAGTTACCGATCCAAGCGATTTATCCAACTGCGACAAGTATTCTAGGGGTACTTTTCTATGTTTGATAACAAATTGGGGTTAGAAAATACCCTATATTCATGCAGGATACTCTATAATTGAACCTATCCCAAACATAAATTCTATATGCGAGGCTTGACTGATTACACTCTCATTACTTGTTTGGGCTCAATTTTTCTGTGACATGTCTATTAGATGAAGAAGCCTATTGTTGGAATTAAAAAAGAAAAAAAGAAATCTGGGTCGTGCTTCCATCCATCCTGTTCACACATTTTTCATTCGAACATGTCATATTGAGCAGCAGATCAATCAAGCTTTCCTAGGAACTTGCGCTTGAACCTTATTGAGCTAACTAGAGAAACTCGAGCATGAATTATTTTGTTGTTTGAGTTCAGCTCGAGAAAGAGTTGAAATTTGAGCTCTGATTGTATTGTTCGAGCTTGATGTTGGTTTCTTTCAGGCAAATAATCTAGTTATGGCTCAAGTTCTTAGCTCATTTAATTGGTAATGACTTTACAAAATATTAATTAATTTATTAATTGATACGTGTACCTCGCAAGTTATCAACCATCCAAAATTATTTTGGACTTGCTTTGTGCTTCAAGTATATTGAATATATTTAAGCTCAGTTTGATTTCAATAATTTCAAATGTGTGTTAACTCAAATCATTTGTATTTTATAACTGCTTCCACAATTAACTCAAAATTTTTGCCAATTAGTCCATTCACAATTAACTATATCTCTTTTCTGTTTGATATTTAAAAAACATCTACAGAGAGCTATCCCCACCAAGATTGAGAAAAGAAATTACGCCAAGCAACCTACATGTACAGTCTTTGTCTCCCAACCACCTCATCTTTTCTACATTGCTATCCATGCTCGGCATTATGTCCGGAGCACACATCAAAGGAAAGGATTGACTAGTATAGAAATTTTTGACTAATATGAAATTGTTCTAACCATAAGAATTATATTGCGCATACCATTGTCATGATAAAAAATGTGTTCATCCTCGAGACGCAAAAGTAAAGCTTTCTTGAAGGTGATCCTAGTCTTGAGATTGGAAATTGCTTTATGTGAGGGTGTCTGTTGCGTTCATGAGCAAGAGATCCAGTTACGGGACGATTCACGGAGAATTGTCTACTCGCGATGGTGTGAGCGTGCTTATAGGATTTTCGCCCACGCCTCTCTATTTTGATAAATGTTGGTTGAGGCTCGTTGAAGAGAGAACCTCACGATATCCAAACTCTTTGATATAAGCAAAAAATTCAGATGTTGTTTTAAACTTCCAACAAATAAACAAACATCTTGGCAATCAAGAAAACCAAAAGATAAAAATATCTATCTAAACCAAAAGATAAACTACCTAGCAATTGAGATAAACTCTTATTTTAAAGAAAACAAACGAGAAGAAAATCTGGAAATCCAATCACTTCGAATAATTATCTAATCTGCAACTTTGAGTTTCCCATGTGTGTGTCTTCGATAAACACTATCCTTCGATTCTGGTGGGTTGGACTCGCTGCTTGTTGCTTCCTGTGGGTTTGGGCTCGTTTCTAGACACTGCTGGGTCGTGACATTACACCTTTTTGGAGACGTGATGGTCCTCGAGCCAAATGAAGGAAACTCTTCGGCCAAGGTGGAAGCATCCTGCCAAGAAGCCTCGGTGGGCGAGGGGCCGGCCTAAATCAACATCTCGCGACGTCCCTGCCGAACTCGAGAATCTATAATGGCTTGGAAGGTAGATGGTGCATTGGTTAGCCCGAGGGCATTACTAAAAATTCGAAGTGACCATGATAGTCTTGACTGCTGTCATGGGAATGCATGCTAGGTCCTTCAAAACTTGGTGGTAACCTACTCCGAGATCGAGCCGATAAAGTAACGGGCCCCATTAACCTACTCCACCAACTCGTCAATCACTGGAATTGAGAATAGTCCTTCATGGTTCTCGAATTCAGAGCCCGGTAGTCCACTCAGAACTGCCATGATTTATCTGCTTCGCTTACTAACAACACGGGTGAAGATAAAGGTGATGTACTGAGTCGAATAATTCCATGCCTTAACATTTCGGCGAACTAACACTTGATCTCATCTTTCTGTGCATGTCGGTAGCGGTAGGGCCGAACTACAACAGGATCTGTCCCTTGGATTAATAGAATTTTGTGGGTGTGTTTCCGTTGAGGGGGAAGATCATTAGGTTCCCCAAAAAATATCTTCAAATTCGTCCAGCAGCTCTTGAAGGCTCGATTGTTCTCTTCCGATGGATTCCGTTATTGTAAAGGCAAAAGAGCCAGAATCCGAACTAAGATCTTCTCCCTGGAGGCTGATCGATCTTCCCTCATATGATCTTATCAGTGAAGTCCCAGTTAATGGGTCCAAGTTTCACAATCAATTCACACCCAGGGCCACTCCAAATTTACCCAACTATATCAAGAAGAAGTCCATGGAAAGTCGGGCTCTCCCCAAAACAATCTGTACATCTCGGCACACAGACACCCTTAGATTTGGTCTGTTTTCCACTGATAACCGCAGCTTACTGGCTGCGAGAGTATCAATGAAGCAATGAGTGCTCCCTGGGCCTGAATCAATGAGTACCCTCAAGTGGGAGCCAATAATCTCTCCCCAAATCTACATTGTTTTTACTCCACAAGGACCTGATATCATGTGGATAGAGGCTCCAAATTCATCCGAATCTTCTTCGTCAGCGTGTTCATCGTCGTAAGATGTGTCCTCTATTCCTTCCAAAAGAAACAAGTGTTTGCATCGATGTCCCGGTGCGTATTTCTCATCAAAGTTGAAGCAGATTTTACCCTTGGATCGCCGTTCTTCCAACTCTGTTCTACTCAATCATTTGATAATTGGTGTATGCTTATGCTACCTGGAACCAGTACGGAGCAAGGGTACATGCATTTCCTCCCTCGGGGTGCGTGTCTCATATAATCTTGCCAAATTCACAACAGTAGTGAGAGTGGTTAAGGAACAAGTACGAGCCAGCAACTCCTCGAAATGTTCTTAATAATCATCTACAGAACTGGTTTGGCGTAGTTTGGACAGACCGCCAAAGGTATCACATTGAATGGGAGGCCCAAACCTAAGATCGCATTGTTCTGCAAAGTCGTCCCACTGAATTCCGGGCTGATCCTGTTTTAATTTGCGAAACGACAACTGTGCATTGCCGTCGAGGTGGAAGGATGCCAACCCCACTTTTTACTGCGTCGTGCGTATGCTGATGTTCCAAGAAATGCTCGCAGTGATTTAGCCAAACCAAGGGGTCCGACTTTCCATTGTAACAAGGAAAATCCAACCTGGTGTATTTGGGTACGAACTGTGAGTTGTCTCGCCCTTCATTTGCGTGTGGGCTTGTAGAGTACCTGTCATGGGAGTCCTTGCGGCTGTTGTCTCCAATTTGGTCGTGCAAGTTTTCTGTTTTAGATGCAGCGACTTGGAGCGATAGCTCCTCCAATTGCGTGGCCAAATCTCGCTGCCGCTGGTCACTCTCTCGCTGCCGCTGGTCACTCGCGATCCTGTCCTCCTCGTACGTGGCCATAAAGGCCTTCATCTACTTGTCCATGACTTGCAAATCCCCCATGGCACGTGGCCCTGATGCTAAGTTTTTACTTTCACGAGCAAGGGACCTAGTTATGGGCGATTCATGGAGAATTATCCACTCGCAATGGTGTGAGTGTGCTAATAGGATTTCGCCCACGCCTCCCTATTTTTATAAATGTTGGTTGAGGCTCGTTTAAGAAAGAACCTCACGATCCCCAAACTCTTTGATAGAAGCAAAAAATTCAGATGTCGTTTTATTTCCAAAACTTCCAATAAATAAACAAACTTGAGAAACTAAAAGGTAAAAATCCCTGTCTAAACCAAAAGATAAACTTCCTAACAATTGAGGGAAACTCTTATTTTAAAGAAAACAAACAAGAGGAAAATCTGGAAATCCTATCACTTCCAATAACTATCTAATCTTCAACTTGAACTTCTCATGTGTCTGCCTTCGATAAACGATATCCTTTGACGCTGGTGGGCTGGGCTGGGCTCGGTGCTTGTTGCTTCCTGTGGGTTTGGACTCGTTTCTGGATACTGCTGGGTGTGACGGTCGTGACAGTGTCTTGAGAGTTTGGCCCAATACCACCATTTTCCATACACAGCTAAGCGAGCCAGATAACCAGCCTCCAGGTTGCAACTAGGAGGCAACGGGAGACATGGAGGAGTAAGTTTACCTCAAATAAAAAAGGTTGCCTTCTAATGTTTTTCAAAAAAAAAAGTTTTGGCCTCAGAATTTTTCTACTTTATTTTGATATTCTCATCATATTTAGTTAATTTTTTTGGTCGTGTCCTAGAACTGTTTCATGTAAGATTAGTTTGTGAGGTCTCTAGTTTGAGATATGTGAAAAGCTAAAAATGTTTCCTAATTATATATTGATTAGCAAGTACTTGATTCTGAGGTTCATATTTTATTCATTGTTTTTCATATTTAGCTTCCATTGTTTTATCCATTGTTTTTCATATTTAGCTTCCATTGTTTTTCATATTTAGGTTCAGATTCATATTTACCTTTGCATCTTGACGCACTTTGGCCTTTATTAAGTATGAAACAATGATTATGAATGTCAACATAATTTCAAAATTATTTTAGTTATTGATATAACTTATGATTCCTAGACATCAAGGAAACATGTATCTTGTATTGCTAACTGAAATATGCAAAGTATCTCTCTCTCCTTTTATTCAAGCTGGTCTCTTTGACTTTCATGAGGGATTTGTTTTGTATTGTTTTATGATTTTACATTGGAAATAGCTAGTTTATGGTTGATGTATATTTTCATGAGAAACAACTGTAGCTCATTAAGACAGGAGTTGCATCCTCTTTATTATTTCCCTTTTGGCTAAAACTGTTCTTCTGTGTAACAGTCGTGCATAAAGGTTGCACTTGACTTTGTCTCACCAGAAAATGTCCAAGAATGTGTTCGGTTGACTGAGGAATTCCGCATTCTTCCCCGGAATCACAGGGCTAAGGAAGACAAGTTAGAGGTATAATTTGTATGTGCATGTGTTTGGGATCTTGAGCCGTGCTTGTTTTTGTGCTTAAGAGAAGAAGCATTGTGGCACCACATATGATTTGTTTATATTGATTGCAGATCCTTTAGATTCGCATCCATCTCACTTGTCTATGATCATATAGTGCATCCTTCTATGACTTTAAAGGCAATTGGCTTGCTTTGGTCCTCAAATTTCAACTATGGCCACTTTACGCTCATTCATGGGGTTGCATGTGGAGTTGTCAGTTGAAACACACACTTGACTTATATGATGCTTAGACGTGCACTGTCTAACACATTGTTTCTGACTGCTACGATTGCTTTGATATTAATGTATTATAGACCTGAAATTTGATTTTTTTTGTGTGTAAAGGTGAAGAAAATTGTTCTTCATGCAATTGGACAAGCTGTTGAGGATTTGGTATCACTTTCAAGTTCACCTATTACTGGTAGGTACTTTATTTTCACATGCAATGTACTCCATTTTTTTAATTGCTGAATCTTGTCCCTCTTGAATCTTCCAGCTCAATCATTTTGAATCCTTGTTAGTATGGTTTGAAACATTTACTGAGAGGATTGGTTGATAATAAAATAAAAATATGGTGATTCTATTCCATCCTCTTAACAGTTTCTGAAAGTCCATGTTATCCTCTTCCTTTTCCAACATACTGAAAGAACCAAATATAAGATACCAATTATGTTACATTAAACTTTGTAATGATACCGGCTTAACTTGTTGGTATTCGAGGTTTTTGGGATTGTGTTGCGTCGTGTTGCCTATATTTGACTCTCACTGCTTGTATTTCTGTGTGCTGTGGCGTGCCCAACTCGATGTGGTGGTACTGGTAATGTATGTGGGAGGTTTGTGGTTGTATAACTTATAATAGATGATTGAAGTATAAGTTTGTCTTTGGAAAGAATGGAATCTTGTGTGAAGAGAGTGACAGAATACTTTTCCTTTCAATATTTGGCATTTGCTGCTTTTCTGGGTTTCAACTAGCCACTCCTCCTTTTCCTTTGTTTTGGTGTTTCTGCAGGCGTTAATGGGATGCCACCTTCTTGAAGGTTCAAGCGAAGGAACATCGTTATTGTTTAACACGAATACACGATTTACCGGATTATATGTGTTACTCTTTTCAAGGGACGCATATTTAACTCAGAGCTCTGTAAAATACCTGCTAATTGGTAGACTTTTGATGGTGTATGTTTATGTTTATGTTATTTAGTTACCTTACTGATAACTGGAAGACATGTCAATGTATAATGTCAGTGACTGGTTTCTCATTACCATGTCCTTACTGATGTTTTACATATTACAAGATTATAATGCAATTTTCCTCGATTTTCATGTGATTTTGTCTGGGCCCCCTTAGCTTTTGATGGTTTGCTCTCAACTCCCTGAACTCTGCTATTTGTATGAAGATGATTGTAGGTGAATGGTAAGTCTATATTCATGCCCGTCGCTTTTTACACACACAAATATACATGCATTCAAAACAAATAAAGTTCAATTTTTTATATATATGTGTGTGTGTGTATGCGTGTGTATGTATGTATCTAATAGATATCTACACGACTACGGTATATTTCCTGCAAAATTNAAAAAAAAAAAAAAAAAAAAAAAAAAAAAAAAAAAAAAACATTTTGTTGCACTAGGACTAAATTACTAATTTTAGAACTCTCTCATTCTCAATGTGCAATAGTAAATAATTCGTAACTTTTTCAAATGTGTGCATCACTGAACCGCTGTTTTCCCAGGAAATGAAACAGATGAATCTCTTCATGAGCTGACTCAATAAAAATCCTAAAATTAGATAATATCCTCATTTTCCATTTTGGTTGGTCGAGGTTGTATTGACCGATTATTCTTAATAAAATTACAGGCTTACCTTCAAAAAATAATGATTTAACTGTTTAACTGATGATCAGTAGTTAGGCCTGGGTTTTCTTACACACTAATTAACCTCGTACAGTTTCACAATGCATACGATCTTCAACTATAAATAGCCAGCTTTCTTGAATGTATTTGAGCAAATTAGACAAAGGTGAAAGTAATCTGACAGTGTTGCATGCAAAAAATGTTGGCCACTCGCTTTGTGTTGTTTTTGGTCACCTTGGCTGTGGTTTCCTCAGTTTCCTACGCCGCCGATCGTGATCCGTTGCATGCAAAAAAGTAATTTGATTTCGCCTAAACCATCATGATATTGCAGTATTTGTGAATGGAAAGCTCTGCAAGAAAGAACCCGGAATACGTGACGCCCGAAGATTTCGTCTACTCGGGGCTCGACATAGTCGGGAACACCTCCAATCCTCTCGGATCAAAGCTCACCCACGTTTTCCAGAGCCAGCTACGGGGCCTCAACCATCAGGGAGTCGCGACGGTCAAAATCGAGCTAGCGCCAAAAGGCCTCAATCCCCCCCACGCTCACCCTCGTGCCTGTGAGATTACTTTCGTGTACAAAGGTACGATGTACATTGGTTTCATAGCCTCGAATCCTTCTAACCCGAACCTGCCCAACAACCCGAACCTGCCCAACAAGCTCTACTCCAAGATACTATATTCGGGAGACGTCTACATGTTCCCACGGGGGACGATACACTCCCAATACAATGTTGGGAAAACTAAAGCTGTTGTACATTATCTAACTCGCTTGAAAATATTTAGTTGTTCTTAAAAAAGAAAGAAAGAAAGAAAATAGTTAGTGTTAAATTTCAAAGTCGAATTTTAATTTTTAACTTAAGAGAAAATTAGAAAATAACATATATAAAGTATAAACTACATATAAACCATTAGAAATAATTTAATATTTTTTTGAAAAAAATTGACAGGGCAACCCCTCCATGCACCCACAATTCAAACACACCACAACAAAAATATTTTTTCTCAAACACGACATCAACAACAATAAAAATATCATCCCAAATGGACAAAATCCCTTGACAATTGGTGCTGATACAAACGAGAAATGATTAAAGAAAATAGATTATACTATGGCTAAATTTTGTAATACCATTTTGTTTATTGAATCACAACCGAATAATTTTCCTTCAGCAAAAAAAGAAAAAGAAAATGGAAGCCATTTTAAAGATGAGTAAGTCCATCTCCAATAAAGATGGTCTATTCTAGACGTCTGCAAAGAGTAAGTCCATCTCCAATAAAGATGAGAGCCAATTATATACGAGAATCCTTAGCCAAAAAAATCATTAAACTCTAAGACAGGTTGTCTGCACGCCTTCATATAATTCACTACATCATCCAACATTAGTTCATCGGATCCCACGAGTTCTTGCTTCCAAGACCTCAAATGATTCTCTATTTCTTCTTCATTCGACGACGCCACGGTTCCGCTCCACAGGGTGTTGTCGTAGGCTATAATTCCTCCAACCTCGATCAATTTTAATAATTCCTGGTGGTAGTTTATGTAGTTAACTTTATCAGCATCCACAAATGCAAAATCAAATGTCCCATTCTCATCCTGCGCATATTTAATTTCAGTTATAACAATTATATAATTAATATTTCAGTTATAACAATTATATAATTTTAATTTATAAATATTTTAAATTCATATAACAATAAACCAAATTATTTTACATTAGCAACAAGTTGGCTGAGAACCATGTCGGCTTCAGATTCAAAATACTGGATTTTGTGTGCCACTTTTGCCTTTTGGATAAATGGTAATCCGGTCTCAAAAGCTTCGCTATCTATGTCAATTGATAATAATATATAGTCATAAGCATTAGTAAGTCTTCATAATAATCATGTTTTATAACTAAGAAATATAGAGATCTGCACAAAATTTTTTTAAAAAAATCATGTACTTTTCCATAGTCTGGAGGGCTAGAGTAGATGCTAGAAGCGAGTAGCCGGTATATCCGATCCATATATAGGAAGAAAAACAATACTTTTCATAAAAAAAAAATACTTTTTCACATATCGGTTCGGATAAGAGATGTGACAATCTCATACAAAATTTTGTGAAAAAAGGAAAATAAAATTTGTATCTAAGTTTGAAGCCAGTTCAGAAAAGAAAATGGAAATTTTTTTATTAGTATTTTATTTTAAGCAGAAAATTCTCCAAAATTTTGGATAGATCGACCCTTTCAATATTTTGGAATAAAAAATTTAGAATAAGAAAGGTGCTACACATAAAATTAATTTAATTTTGGGAAGTACTGAATTAGAGAACAAAAAATGTAACCTTGGAAAGAGCACGGCTCTGCAGAATTGTTGCCGTATAATTCTCTCTCATTCTTTGAATATATAGTTTATGTGATGAAGCCCAATTTATAAAGTCGGAATTGGAAATAAATGCACCAAACATTTAACTATGAATATTTAATATTTTATTTTATGAATTCTCTCTCATTCATTTTATTGATTCGGATTATAATGTACAACTTAATTAATATTTAATAATTAAATAAAAAATTTAAATATTATTATAATTACATTTATTAACAGTATAATATTGTTTATATCATGTAAATATCCGTCATTATTATATTGTTAAATTTATAAATAAATATTAAATAAACAATAAGAAATAATGGTGTAAGATTCGAAATATATAGTTAGGGGATGAATAGTGTAAGATTCGAAATATATGATTTGGAGATGAATGGTTTGTTCGGTGAAAAATACTAATTAATTTTTTTTAAAAAGTTTAGATTAAAATTTAAATCGACTTTTTAGCTAATATACTAATTTATCAAGAATTCATTTAACAAAAGTTTATCTAATTTCCTATAGTTTATACGTCTCCTGACCCTTTTCAGCTTCACTTCACTTGATACACCCATCAATTCCAAGCGATGATTGAATTTATTGCTCGGAATCACTTTAATAGTGTATTCAATTATAATCAATTTATCTTTATACTGTTAATATAATCATGCTTGAATATTAAATTTATTAATTATTGAGTTCTATGAAAAAGTTCAGACAAGAAATTATATTGTTTGATCATTATTTTTTTAGTGACATCATTATATTTATACGTAATTAAGACAGTTAACACGTGTAAAAATAATGTAGCAAAATTAATTTTTTGATGATCACCAAAAAGAATAGTTTGTATTTGTCATTTATACTTTTGTGAACGGTCTTACTACTCTTATTTGAGTCACTTATAAAAAAATTATTACTTATTATTATAAATATCAAGTATCAGCAGTGTTTAACCCATTTTACAGATAAAGATATATGAGCATGCAAACAATAATTTATGAAAAATTATATATGAAAAAATATCTCTTTTTCCATTAATGCATTTGAGATACTTTTTAATTTCAAAGATAACGTATAACCGTGTGTGTAATCTTCATTGTATATATAACATAACTCATAATTTATTAGGTGCTATGAAGAAGTAATAAATGATATTTTAATTTGGGGGAAAATGGGTAAGTAAACTTGATACTCTATTTAAATATAAACTTTTTCGGGCGAGGAAAATTGGCAGCCTTGGAATTGAGCTTGCACAAGTGCCGCTGCACGATGAACTTTTTAAATAGTTATTTCTAATAATATAAGAAACAAAGAGAGTGAAAAACAAAATTATTATTATTATTATTATTATTATTATTATTATTAGTGCATGAATATTATTATTTTACTCCAAAAGTTTGCATGTTATCAAAATTGAAGTTCAATTATCTTACCAAATTTTATTGTTAACAATTTTGAACATACCTATGTTTCTTGATTTTTGAAACTTTAATATAAAAATACTTATCTGATTTACTATTAGGAAATTGAATTTCACATATTACATGCTTATGCTTCCCAGTATAATTTATTCAATAACATTTACATTCATTAAAATGAGTTAAAACTCGAACTCATTCACAACTTAATTAAAAAAATTGCATTTAAATAATGTGTAATTTCAATTTACAACTTTAATTTAAATGAATTTTTTTAGATACCGGTAGTTATTTGCATTTTCACGCAAAGTTAAGTTTTTTTTTGGGTCAAATGAGTTAACGCGCTTTCATTTCACAAAACAATCAAAATGAACGAAATCATTTTAGTGTTGATATAATTTATAGAGGTTTTAC